>NC_056716.1:14894788-14939788 GCF_018831695.1 Puntigrus tetrazona
GGGATATACCTAACAAAAGTTTTAAATAAGACTTATTTGGACGAGTAATCAACTATTCTGCTTATTTACAAACCAAATCAAAGTATTAAAATATTACAGTTTCCACAAAGATATTGTGCAACTGTTTTCAGCGTTGCTAATATTTAGAAATGTTTCTGCAGCAGCAAATCAGTATATTAGTATGATTTCTGAAGGATCATGTGGCACTGAAGACTGGAGGGATGATGCTGAAAATTCAGCTTTGATCAAAGAAATCAATTATATTTGAGCAGATATTAACTGATATTTTCTATTAAAGTTATATTTCCCAATATTACTGCATTTTTATGTGATAAAGAGGACTCTTAAGCTCATCAAGGTTGCATTTTTTTTAAAGACCATAGTGAACAAAACACTAGCCTCTTACGCCTCATTGTATAATGAGCCATAATCGAGTACATTCACGAGAATGAGATGAGCTCAGCCTCACTCAGTCAGATGCTCATTAAGTAGATTGAGAGGATGCTATGCGTGTCTGCCAGCTGCTGACCGTGCAACGTGTGTCCTGACGTCTTTTTACAAGTACAAAACACACACACACACATACACACACACACACATTCTCACAGCCTTGTCTGTGCCGGTCTTCAGAGCAGGCTACACGATTGAACACATGCATCTTAAAAGTCTCACACTGTGCTCTCTGTGCTTTTACCAATGCATCTCGTTCGCTCTCCCTTTCTGTAGCCTTTCACTCAAAGTTTAGAAACACTGAACCTTGGTCATAACGCAGTGGGAAACGAAGGAGTGCACAAACTAAAGGACGGACTCATAGCAAACCGGTCCATCCTCAGACTGGGTCTGGCCTCCACCAAACTCTCCTGTGAAGGTGAGCTCTGGAGCGAAATGTGTCATAGAAAACAATGAATTAGTTTCTTCTGATGAGGATGACGGCTCATGTTAAACGTGGGTGTCGTTCGATAGGAGCGGTGGCTATCGCAGAATTCATCGCGGAGAGTCCGAGGCTCCTCCGGCTGGACATGCGAGAGAATGAAATTAAAACCGGAGGCCTCATGGCTCTCACGCTCGCCTTTAAAGTCAACACATCGCTGCTCCGACTCGACCTGGACCGAGAGCCCAAGAAAGAGACGGTGAGTGTTTGTTAAATGGTCGTTTTCTCTTATTGAAAATCGTAATGAGCTAGCACTGGAAATTATATATACACTGCCATTCATATATTTGGGGTATCAGACATGACAGTGAAGTCGTTTATAATATCTTTTGAACTTTCTATTCATTGAAGAATCCTGAAAAATAAAATGCATATGAAATATGAAGCTGCTTTCAACACTGATAATAGTCAGATGTGTTTCTTGAGCAGCAAAATGGCATATTAGGATGATTTCTGAAGACTGGAGTAACGATGCTGAATATTCAGTTGCGTGTCACTGTAATAAATTTGATTTGCTGTTCACATCTATTTTAACAGCTATTATAAATTGTGTTTTTGATCAAATAAACGCAGCCTTGGTGAACACGGGAGGATTCGGTAATACTTTATTTTAAGGTGTCCATAATACAGAGTAATTATCTAGTAAGTACTTAGTAGTAGCCATTGTACTTGCATTAAACAAAATGTACTTACTATGCTGTGGAACAGTTTGTAATTATATAAATATAATTGGCTGCTACATTTGTTACAGACAGAGTCTGTTACACAACTACTTGCGCAGATTGTCGCATATGTGCTTAAATGCATGTGATAGAATATTAAGCTACTTAAAATAAAGTGTATCCAGATTGTACTTAAGTGTAAGTAGCTGTGTAACAGACTCATGTAACTTAGTTACATAAGTACATTTTATTTCATGTAAGTACAATGACTACTACTAAGTACCTAATTAGGTAATTACTCTGTATTATGACACCTTAACATAAAGTGTTACCGAGGATTCTTTCAAAAACATTTAACAGTCTTAACAATAACCAAACTTTTTAACCCATGCATACTGTGTATATGTAGCTAAAAAAATCAGTAACTACACTTAATTATTTGCCACAGTGTTCATTACATGCATCTATGACCTTTTTATTGCATAACTGTACCGTATCTATTTTTTTTCCTCACAGGTGAAGAGTTTCATTGAGACGCAGCGCGCCCTGCTGGCAGACATTCAGAACGGCTGCAAGAGGAACTTCATCCTGGCCAAAGAAAAGGAGGAGACGGAGCAAAAGATGAGGCAGTCGGTTTCAATGGCCGAAATCGCCACAGAGGACCAAACTCAGGAGGAAGAAGATGCATCTGCTGTGAAAATCGAGGAAGAAAACAGCGCGGGTCAGGGAGACGCAACCGACGAGGGCAGCGTATCCAACAGCCAAGAGGTCAAAGATCAAAAACCCACACTACAAGACGACTCGGACTCGGACACAGAGGATGAGGAATCAGCCGAGGAACCGAAAGCTTCTGCAAACACCACGTCTCCGATTCCTATTCCTATTCCTGCAATAAGCTCCAGTAAAGCCGTGGCCTCGACGCCTCCTCTACCAGAATCCCCAGCAGGAATAACAGTGACCGAAGCCAGCGCCATCCCCGGAGCCCCAGCATCTCCTGGTCGTTGCTTTTCAGTGTCCAGTCCCGGTAGAGGACACAAAATCTTTATGGTAACCCGCGTAGAAAGCCCTCCGGAGCAGCAGCAGATGACTGCATTGGCGAAAGGCGGCAGCGAGAGGGCGGCAGAGAGCCAAACATCCACACAAACTAATGTAAAAGCACCTTTAGATGCACCGTCTAACCAAACGGCATCAACGCTAACATCACGGCAAGAAACAACACCAGCTCAGCCGCTCAACTCCTCACCACAGGAGAACGTGAAGGAGCCAACATCTGAAATCGCACAGGAACCCGCTACACCATTTGAAAGCAAGAAACAGGCTGATCAGACTCACTTAGAGCGGCAGTTGACTGTAATTACGAACACAGAAACGTCGCAAAATGTAAACGAGAAGGACCAGGTGTTCTGTTCTCGCGCGGAGCACTCCCAAACGTCAGCGTCAGGTCAGTCCCGGGACGAGACGCTAAACGCAGAACCGTGTCCAGACCAGCGGGAGGTTCAGCCTAGCAGAGAAAAGGTGGTGCAGACTAGTGAGCAGCTGCGGGAGGTCACGAGAGGTCACCAACCCCTCGACGAGGAAGACTGCAGTGAGCACATCTCCGCAGAAGAAGCTGAAGGTCATCCGGCTGGGAGTACGGGAGCAGCGCTGCCCAACGGCCTGAAGCCAGAATTTGCCTTTCACCTGCTTGAAACCGAGGGCCCCAAACCAACCAGCTGCATCATGGAGCATGGTGAGTTAATGCTGACTTTTCCACTGCATCATGCCACAATCCTGGAGCATTTATTTGAATTAAATTACACTTACGTTGTTCCTAAAACCTGTTTTAATTCTGATGCGACTATCAGAATAAGAAAGAGCTTTATTGCAAGGAATGTGCTTTTATTGCTCAGCGGGGAGAACATTTAACTGTTCACAAGGTAGGTTGCCTGGGGAAAGAAACTTTCTTTTGCCTGACTGTCTTGATATTCGGGGACAGATGGCAAATGTTCAAAAATGGGATGGCTTGGATGTGAGGGATCCAGAGTGATTTTCTGAGCCCTTTTCCTCATTCTGGATCAATACAGTTCTTGAAGTGTGGGCACCAATATCCCCAATAATTCAGACATGCTAAATATCTAATAACTGGCTGACTAGATGACATAATTATTTTTTATCTAAGGGTGCAATATAGGTTTTTCGGTTTGTAGCATTTTCAGTTTGTGTAAAAATATGGCATGCAGTCTCTTCAAAAAATGGTACAAACATCATTTGGTTCATCCTGATTTGGTTTGTATCGCAGTTTTACAGTCACTGTTTCGGTACAGTTTGGTATGTGCTATGTTTAGAGAAAAAAATACTATTTTGTCAGAAATACAGAAAAAAGAACAAATAATAAAATTACAAGCAACAGCACAAATAAATATAACAGACTTCCCATACGTGTGTCCCAACTTTACACTGGAACTGTATATAGAATACAGTATATATGGCAAATAAAAGCAACCATGTTTATCAAGTGATGTGTATATAATGCTATGCTGAATAATAAATAATACACTTGTTCTTTGCTTTGTTTTAATATTAAATAATTAAAAACTAATTTTAAAAAAATAAGGTGTAACACTAAAATATATTTGTGATTCATGAACTAGCTTATTTTATCTATATGATTATTCCAAAAATAAATACACAGAATTGTATTACTACAATTTTGCAGTGAATTATTTAAACTATCAAGTGATGATAACCTACAATTTTTATTCAGAAATACTCATTTAGATATTCATCCAGCCGATTCAAACTGATTCAATCTGAATTTGTGGAAAAAAATGGGTCCAATTTGAGTGTTTTTATATAGTGAGTCATGTTTATTCAAGAAAAAATAGTTCAAAGTGAAGATTCATCACACCGATTAAACCCTGAATTTGTAAGTCTGAGTGAATCTTGAATAAACTGGCCTATTTTTTATCATTTGTGAGACTTCAATGCCTGTTCACACCAAGACTAATGTTAGAAGCAATGGACAATTTAAGTTTCTCTGCTGAACACTACTTTGTAGTATTTGTTTGTTACGTCTTTTCACATGCAACTCACACTGTAAACTTACACATCGGTCAACTATTGATGCTTTTAAATTATGATCATTTAATTGTATTGGACTGAGATGTGAACGTGATATGTATAGTGAAAGTACAAAGATATGTGATATTTGAGCATGCAGAGAATGATTCGTTGTGTGTGTGTGTGTGTGTCTCAGTGAGCGTGACAGCAGAGCTGAGCTGTGGGCAGGATTTAGAGGAGCTTCTCCTTGATGCCAGTCTGGACACCAGCAGAGATGCACCGTAATGCTGTAACCAAGGTAATGCAAGGAAATTCCCAAGTTTATGAAGGAATTCCTGGAATAATAACTTAATGTGCTTCCTTGTAAGTCTGGTAGGCGAAGGTAACCCGTCTTTGTCTCTTCTCAGGATCCACACATGCAGAGAGAATCAGAAGGGCCGGTTCGTTCTCGCCACACGGCACCCGCTCATATTGCTCGGGTCTCTTTCAGTCTTTCTCATGTCTTTTCCACTACTTTTCCAATCGTTGCATCAGAACGCAGAGGACTCACCTTCCCTCCGGTGTCCAACTTTTGTCGAAATTATGAAAAAGTTGTATTTTCGCACAGTTACCAAAGACGCACATGCAGAGAAACACACACACACTCGCTAACCGGCGACCTTCTTCGGTTCCTCCCCGTCACGCTGTCGACTGTGGCGCAGTGCTGCTCTCCGCCCCCCGGTGGACCGGAGCTCGTAATGCAGCGCAGGGACTGACCGGCTGGAACTCGCAAAAGACATTTCGTTGGTTTCGGCTTCCGAGCGGGAGGATGTTGTTTCGTGAGAGCGTCGTCGCGAGTCTCTGTGTGTGTTTGTCATTATTAGTGTCTCGTTAACACAAAAATACTGCTTTCCGTTAGTTCCTGCCGCTCAGGAATCGGTCAACACACACCCACTTCTGATCTCGCCAGGTTCCCGTCATCAACCAGCACTTCTGTACGCCTGAGACCTAGCAATTTAGCGAGTCATCTGAATGATTCGGACATCTTCGGACGATTTTCCACTCTCTCTCGCTATCTCAAACACTCATTCTGTCTTCCATCGGTAAAGCCCTGTGTGTCACCACCATACTTACCCATCCGAAGACAGGACAAGACACGTTTGCCTTTAAACCTTTTTTCAGCTCTTTATTCTGGCTGCTTGGCTGAATCAGTTTGTATTTATTTTAAACAACCCGAGTCTGTTGTGTGATTTTTTTTTTTATTTTATTTTTTTTTTCCCTCCCTCTTTATGTTCCCCATCTTTTTTTAAGCTGTCGTTGTGGGATTTTCCCCCTTTGGTGTATATTTTCAGATTCTATAAAGAGCAAATATTAAGTTGAAAGTTTTCCTATTTTGATTGGTGGGGGTTTGGGAAAGGGGCGGGGCTCTGTGGATTGATTTATATAAATAGGGCTGGAGCTCTGGGAGAGTATATTATGTGAACTGGGCGTGTGTTTGGGCATGAAACGAGGCAGTAGGGGTGCCTGAGCACAAGACTTCATGAAGAAAAACACTACGCTTGTGTGAAGCTACTGCCGCCGGAGACACTAGAGACTACATTTTACCTCGAGACAAGTGGCCATCATCAGACAAACGTGTGATTCTAGGGCAAACGAAGCGAGGATTGAGCTGATCAGTCTAGTGCTCTCCACCATTCCAGGCTCTGTGGTTGGTGCTCTCTCTCTCTCTCTCTCTCTCTCTCTCTCTCTCTCTCTCTCTCTTTAACGTCTGGTTGATGTCGACTTTGACGTCTACCTGCCAGGCTTCAGAGAAGCTTCGCCTCTACATCCAGATTGTCTTTGACCTTGAAATCAACACTTCTGTGCTGCCCCCCAACCCGATGTTTGTAATGCTTTATTTTTAGTAATTTTTAAAATTACCTGTTAAATTAATCAAACTGTACTGGTAAACACAAAGAGATGTGTATGGCTTTTCCCTCTCAAATAAATGCATGTAATGACAAAAAAATGCATGTGTGTTTTTTTTATTATTATTATAAAACAGCTTTCCTAATTGCGCCTAGGATTTAAAGTGATATTTGATATTGGTTGTTATACCATTCAACATGAAGCAATAATTAAAAAAAAGCATTGGATTAAGCCAGTTTTAACTTAATGTGCAAGACTTTTGCAACAGTTTGCAAAGCTGCTCGATATTGCAAACAAGTATCTATCATATTTTAATTTATTATCGTAATCATAAACGCACTGGTTTTTAGTGCCATTAGTTCTTAAGCCTGGCTCACACTACAGGAGTTTTCATCCTGAGAATCGGTGCCGATGTTCGGCGTGGATTATCTGCTAATGTGAGCCGTTCGGGACAAATCGGGCGCCCTATTATATCAAACATGTTTGATATTCAAACAGCTGCTGTAACTACTTTTTTAGTAACCTGACTGTGAATAATGTGTCGAAAACGTATGACAACCGTGAGGAGAAAGAGAAGCGCTGCAGAGAAATCACTTTAGTCTTGAATTTATCGGGCGAGTACGGAAACCTGCTAGCATGCTAGCTTACGTAAACATCCGCGACGACCTGCTGCGTGAGTTGCTCCCGCTGACGTGATGATATTAATAATATCTTGTAGTGATAGTCTGCAAAGATTCTCCTCGTGTGTGCTGCAACCCGATAATCGGTTAGGATTTGTAAACTCTTGTAGTGTGAGTCCTTCGTGTAGCCCCGCCCCTTTTGGCTGTTGAGTTGGTTGTCTTCTGTTTTCCGTTTGTATGAAGCTTGCGTTTCTCGGTCTACTGGGATTTATGACATTCACTTTAAACAGTAACAATACAAGTTGGTAAAGTCCACTTTACCAGCTAAAAAAAAAAAGCGGAAGTTGAAAAATTGATGGCTGCGCATGTTTTTCTCACGCATGAGGTCTACAGCTTCACCATGTTTCTCAGTAAATATATTTCCAAAGGTGCTGTTGACTTTTCACCAGATGTCGGCACAAAAAAGGCACGGAAACCACCTGAAATCTGTCAGCAATTACAAAGCAGTCCTGCCCCTCGTCAGTGGAAATTAATATTAGCCGCTTCAGTCCTGGGATGATGAAGATGAAACGAGGCTGGACGTTTCAGCAAAGGAAACTCTCGACTGGTTTCGTGCCCGGCCAACCACCTGAAGGGATTTAAAAGAAAATAAGAACTTAAGGTCAGAGTTCAAGACGCGATCACACCCGAGCAATGCATGTGACATTTTCTCCAAGCAGGAGACGCCTTGAAGCTTGTGCAAAAAGTGTTTAATAAATGTCAGTAAACTGCCTCCTCATTTTATTACACATAACTTCATTTCTAAAATAATTTAGGGCTTATTTTACCTGCCGTATAGGTATTCAGGTTACACTTTGGAACAACTTTCAATCAAAAATGTACGACAAATGCAACACATTGACATTTTGAAGTGAACAGACCAAAATAGCAACAGAAATGTATTTACGGGTATTGCACGTTCACAAGAAATAAGATGGGTATTACAACTGTTTGCATTTTGCATTTTGGTATGAAAAGCTGGTGCATATAAAGGTGTATTTAACTCAAATGGGCGAAATGTGAACATAACCCTTTATCTCTCAGATTATTTGTTGTTTTGGGAGGAATATAAGAGGAAACGTAGGCCTTCGAGGTAAAAGCTGACCGTTTTTAATGCACTGGTGTTAGTTAACGAAGGCCGGTTTGAAGTGTTGAGGGTCTTTGTTGTTGGTTTCATCGGGAGGTCTGGTATGTCACACACCCTCAGATGTATGCAAACACCAACAGACCGCCTGCCGCACGACACCAATATGTTTGAGATTATCAGGCTTCTGTTCAAACATACAGAGACCACAGCAGCACACCCTTCTGCTCCGTGTCTTCAGAGTTGAATTCAAGTAATAATGAGCTTTTAAATCACCATTTCTTCACTATGTTGAAGCCATTCAGTCATTACGCTGTACTTCGGGATGTTCTGTGCCGTATAGAAGGGATTTTCAAGGTATTTGACTCTTGGAGCTTGTTATTATAAATCTACTTTGAAGGAATTTCCGTGTAATCCTCAGTGATTCGCTCTTATATAAGAACAGAGGCCTCAGACAGATAGATGGACTCTTTTTCTTCTTTAACATTCCACAATTAATTCAATGCAATGCTTGCAGTCTCTTTGGAATTATTTGTAAATTTAATAGCTTTTTTATTTTATTTTTATTTATGCACAGATATATATACACACACACACACAAATATATATAGAATATATATATATATATATGTGTGTGTGTGTGTGTGTGTGTGTGTGTGTTTTTGAAGCTAAAATATGTGTCTAAATTAGATTTTTGAAGTAAGTATTTTCTTAAAAAACTATTTAAAAGCTCTGTTAACTAACTATTAATCGCAACATTTGTCTAAATAAATAAACTCCTAATTTTCTGCTCATTAGAGGTTTAGGTTTTGGGTTGGGATCAAGGGATCCAAAATATAGTCATGCATAATAAGACATAAATGCTTATTTTTTGTGATAAAACCAGTTGATATGCTAGTTAATAGCGAGAATGGCAATTAAAAAGCTGTTATTTTTTCATTTCCATTTCATTTACGTGATCTGTATTCCTGTGTAGATGCAGATATGCTTCAGATTTTCACTTCATCCACTTTATCCTCCGAAAGTCAAACCTCAGACAGAGCAGGACTGATCAGTTGTGAAAAAAGCCAAAGAGCCCGTGCATGGCCTCCTGTTAGTCATTAAGATCCGAGCGTTACTGTCATTTTCCACAATTACTGATCAACTTGACAAGTGGGCGGGTAAATGTTAAATCCGCGGCGTGTTTTCGCTCTCAGGTAGGAGCTGATGTTTTGTGTTGGCTTGCAGTGTTTTGATTGTGGCCTGCTGTTGGTTTAGCTCTTTAAAGAGCCTCTGGCTCGTCAAACTCAATGTGACGTGTTGCTTTCTGGTGTGAGGATTCCCTCAGGCGCAGAGAGAGTTAAGCGGCCGCCGCCTGTCCGTGTGAATTCCCTTCGTGGAGGTTTTTCTTCTTTCTTTCTCCCCCTCCTGCGTATCAGTCGTCTCTCTGAAAGCGAGGTGAGCCGCCGTGGAAGTGGCGAGCTCCTCCTGAGGATCCTCACGTGACGCCGGCCGCTCCTTCTCCGTGGGAACTCTCCGAAGGCATCTCTCCTGGAGCGCTCGCCGCGTCCTGAACAGGTCAGATCTTCAGGTTCTTCCTTTATGCCCTAGCCTGAGGGACCAATGCTGTGTTTTTACAGTATAGTGTGACTACAGTACAGTAAAATTAAAACACACACATGCATTTATTTTCTTACATCTAAAATATATTTATTTATAATATAAATTATGAATACATGTACATATTTTCAAAATACAGTATATACTGTATGTGTGTATTTATATATACAAAATATATACAGAACACACTTTATGCAAATAAATTTTTAAACCTTAAAAAATATATATATATATATTTTTTCATTAAGATATTTTATAAATAAATTTCCTGCTGATTTATTGTAAATACATCAAAACCTAATTTTTGATTAGTAATATGCACCGAACTTCAAGGCGATTTTCTAAATTTTTTATTTTTATTTCATTTATTTATTTTTTGCACCTAATCTTGTTTATTCTGTGTTCAGACGATGTATAAATAAATTAAAAAAAAAACCCTTATGGCTGATTCGGTGGTGCAGAGTCGCACGTATTATTGAAATCGGCAAAAATTAAAGTACAGATGTGATGGCAATTGAGCATGTGTTTCATTGCCACGCAAAATAATGTCACTAAAACCATAGTCATGCATTTTTGATGTATGTGAACCTACTGATCTGTTAAGCACAGAATAAATCCAACAGCTTATTAGTGGCAGTTAATATAAGCGTTAATACCTGTTTAATCCAGCGTAAAGGCTTTACTGTCTCCATCCATTCCAGGCTATAAGCACATAATAATTAAAGCTACGTTCGCCATCCCTTCACTCGCTGCTTTAGCGTGTGTTTTCCCGTGCAGTCCTGGGTTTTTATTGTACTTTAGGTCTCCAGAAGTGGATTGGTACAGTCTGAATGCACTGAAGATAGAGCCTCATCTTTGACACTTAGTATTGAGCTCGACTCTGTGTCTCTACAGCAAACCCCTGCTCACTGATCTCTGTGAGGAACATCACATACCGATGTGTTTGACCCAACCGGGGAGGTTTGCAACATTACTTTTCTTTTTTTTTGTTCACGATTGGGTTCAATTAATAATTCTGAGTTTTTGTGCCCCCAGTTCATTTTTTCAGAAAATATTGTACTTCTCAGTTAAGATCTGATCTGTTATTCCTCTCAATTTTGATCGTTTCATTTTTATTTATTTTATATCTCAAAATTTTTTTGTGGAAATCTGAGTTTATGTCTGTTTTACACTTTTTTTTTTCTTTACAAATAAAGTTAAAAGTTGACCAGTTTTTTTTACTTTTTCCCAGTGCACTTTTTTTTGTATTAGTTCTTCTTAGAGTTCATCATACAATTATGACTTATTCCTCCCCAATCCAAAAGTTTACATCTCGCAATTTAGCAATTTTCCTTTTTAAAAATTAAAGAATTACCTCATTTACATCGTGCACTTTCCTCTCTAAATTCGTCTTGTGATTTTGTATTTTTTTTTTAATTTACATTTTGCCTTTCTTACATTATTTGTTTGGAAGTTTTACAGTTTTTTTTTTTTTTTTTAATTCTAAAGTTTTTTTTTTTCTTTCTTCCCCCTCCAAATTCCAAAAATTACACGTTTTTTCTTCTTATTTCTTTGAAATTCTGAGTTTACTTCTTGTGAATTTGTATTTTTTTTCTTTTACGGTTTCAGGTTGTTTTTTGTTAGGGGGTTGGATTTACATTTTGCCTTTCTTACATTATTTTTTACATTTATAGTTTTACTTTTTACATGGGTTTTTTTTTTTAATTCTAAGGGTTTTTTTTTTTTTTTTTTGACTGATTTTCTTCCCCCTCTAAATTCTAAAAATTGCAAGTTTTTTCTTCTTATTTCTTTTCAATTCTGAGTTTACTTTTTGTGATTTTGTATTTTTTTTTTTCTTTTACGGTTTCAGTTTTCTTTTTTTTTTTTTTTTTTTTTTTTTTTTTTGGATTTACATTTTACCTTTCTTACATTATTTCTTTGGAAGTTTTACTTTTTTTCATGTGCTTTTTTTTATTCTAAGGGTTTTTGGTTTTTGTTTTTTTATATTCTGATTTTCTTCCCCCTCTAAATTCCAAAAATTGCAAGCTTTTTCTTCTTATTTTTTTGTAATTCTGACTCGTTTACATTTTGACTTTTTTTAAGCTTTCCTTTTCTTTTCTTTTTAGAAATTCTGGGTTTAAATCTCACAATTTTGATATTTTCGGTATATACTCACTTTACATTTTGCAATCTTCTCAAAATCCAGCGTCATAAAAGAGTGCTCCTGTGATGGCGGGGATGCCTGGCTCTTCTCACGTGTGCCTGCTGGTCTTGACTCTGCTCTTCCTGGTCTTTGAGATTGTTGTGGGCCAGATTTGCAGGTCTCTCCTGATCGCGGTGGACAGCTTCCACACGCTCCACGTTTTCATAAATCTGGCTCTATCGGCAGTGAAGCATCCTTCTAGTTCTCCCTGCTCCACGACTGCTGGTCCATCCCATCCGAACATCTCTTCTCCGGGAGCTGAGGACTACAGAAGGATGCGTCTCAAACCCTTCGGCGTCCTGATCTCCGCTCTGCTCATGGCATCTCAGTGCGTCTCCATTAGTCTGGAGATTCTCACACACCTTGTCCAGCCTGAACCCATTCAACACCCGCCCCTGTCCATCGCGGTCGGAGGAACTAGTCTGATATTCAATATACTTGTCTTGGCCTGGAGAAGAAGCAGCAGCAGAGGCACCGATGGAGCTGCTGATGGGTTCAGCAAGAGTCTGATGAGAAAAGAGCCTCAGTCTACCTCAGAACGCAAAGGTGTGTTTGAATAGAATTATGTGTGGAATATTTATTAATATACATGTAAAATGATCACCATCGATGGAGTTAATTGATGCTATATACTCTGCTCCATCGGCTCCCATCATGTGTGTCCTGTTCAGCAAAGGACTTCCAGGTGAAAAACTACATTACCCATAATTCTACAGATAATTAAAATCATCATGATTAGTAAACGCTCCAAAAACGATTTAAATAATTTTCTCATAATATGCACATTTTGTCCTAAATGTAACATATATATATACATGTTTAAATCGAGAGTTTTGCATTGATCCGTTTTGTTTTGGTTATGTCATTCGCAATGCATCCTGGGACTGTAGTCCTTACATGTAAGCTGGTAAGTACACTGTCTTGTCTTTTTGTTCGATTTTTTGCTTCAAATCAAGGTTTATATTGTCGTGGTTCATCTTGTGGCAAGTTGGTTTGGTTCATGGCTTATGACTTATTAACAAAGATAAGCATTATATTAAGCTATAAATGTCTTAACATACAAGGATCCCTTTAAGTACATGAGAAAGATGCATGCAGTTACAAACAATGTAGATGGTCTTTCATTTTGACTGTTATTTCATTTGAAAAAATTGGCAGATTGCTCAAGACGCCAAGGCTTTTAGCTAAATGTGTTCACGTTGGACCTAAACCCAAGCCTAAAGTCCTAAACCACCAGAGGCCCTTAAAAATCTAAAAACAGAAACATTCATCTGAATAAGTGATCAGTTTGGATGGTTTTCATGTCCACTTGAGTTATTCTCTTTGAACTGCCAGTTTTGCATTGCTTTAGTGAAACTTCAGTGCGGTCCGTTCTTCATTCTGTGTCTTCTGTGTTTTATGACGATCAGTGAGAATGGCTGTGAGGATCTTTATGATCGCTGTGTTGTAGGAGATGCTCTTCAAGATGATGCACTGATGTTCTGCAACCCCGAAGCATCTAGTGTCCTGGATCCAGATCAAGGCTGCTCTGCTGAGATCCTGAATCCCAGCGCCTCTGAACCAGTTCGGTCCAGTCTCGCTCAAACGTCCGTTCCCCGGGCCAGTGGAAGTTCTCAGGACATCGTTCAGCGTTCAGAGCGACTCCCAGAAGAACCGCGCCACTCCACCGGCACTGAACCCGCCGGTGAGAAATACAGTAAAAACAGTACTACTCTGAAATATCATTAAAGTGCACAGCAGTGTAAAATGTTAAATTCGGCGCCATTACTCTCCGAGTCTCATGATCTATCAGAAACCATTGTGCTGCTCAAGAAACTGGTGATTATGAAAACTCATAACATAATTGATCTAATCGAAGAACATAATTGAACATAATCTATTTGATTTGCCTTTACGAGCCAAAAAACAATTAGAGGTGCCACAGGGAACCCCTGAAGGACCGATTATGTTGTTTTCACGATTCCTACATTTGCCTCGATGACTATATTTTGATCAATTCTAACCCCACAGTTTCCCCGTGCGCTCCCGGAAGCCGGCGGCAGCTGTGCTCCATCGGCGAGATCCAGGACCTCCTGGCTTCGGTGCTGATTTTGACCAACGGTCTGGTTCTCCTGCTGTCTGCGGCGCACTGCCATCGGCCTCACTCGGACTGTCACCTCCTGGTGTATCTGGACGCTGCTTTCTCCGTCGTCTGCGTGCTGGTGTTGTTCTCGGCGGCCGTGCCGAGGCTGCGGCGCTACGGGCTGCTGGTGCTGCAGGCCGCTCCGCTGCATCTGTCCGTGGCTCAGGTGCGCCTGAGGCTCGCGGGGGTCCCGGGGGTGCTGTCGGTCCACGAGCTGCACGTGTGGCAGCTGTCAGAGGAGCTGCTGGTGGCCTCGCTGCACGTTCGGTGTCCGGCCGGCCTGAGCGCAGAGCGGTGCGCGGATCTGATGGCAAGGATCACGGCCGTGCTGAACGCTTTCGGCGTCGAGCGCTGCACCGTGCAGCCGGAGTTCGTCCGGAGCGGAGTGGCGGCCCGGGGCGGCTCGGCCTGCAGCTTGAGCTGTGGGCAGGAGTGTGCGGGGAAGCTCTGCTGCTCGCCTCAGCTGGAAGAAACCAGCTGTCCTGAGAGTCCTGTTCGCGTCCAGGACGAGGGATCCTGCTCTCCAGCGCCGCACAGCGCCGATCAGATGAAAGATGTGGTTATTGAGAACACGTACTTGTGATGATTAAAGGGTCGTCATATTCCAATCTATTCGGCTGATCTCAGGTTCTGGAGGTAGCACTTTTAGCGTAGCTTAGCATAGATCATTCAATCTGATTAGACCGTTAGCATCTCTCGCTCAAAAGAGAGTTTCAGTATTTCTCCCATTTAACAGAGTCTTTTGTAGTTGTGTACTAAGACCAGTGGTTCTTGTGAAACTTCTTCACAGCCAAGAAGTTCCTTCTTTGGAAGTGTTTTCCTTCTTTTTCAATGGCTTAGAAGCAGAAAGCTGAATGAGTGGTTGCACGTATGTACGGGGGAGTGGCTTGGCATGCAAACTCAACAATTTCATTGGCCTTTTCTCTTAAGCTCAGAGGTAGGTGATAAGAGTCCCCAAGTAGTGACTGACTGAAAGGGAACTTCACAGTATACTGCTATGTTTTGTCTATTCCGCATTATTTAAAGTTGATGGCTCACCCAACTCGAAACCTCGGATATTTTATACTGAGTTTCCCAGTGGTAAATATGGCTTATTTGACAACAATAATTCCTTCTAATTTAAATGCATTACTTTACTAGTTCCCCCCAGAACTGCTGATATCACTGTAAGTACTGTACAAGACTAAAACATCCACTAATAAATGTTTATATGTGTATATGCAAAAACATGGAGTGAACAATGATTTATTAAGAGCAGAAGCACTGAGGAGAGTACAGCCTGCACACCATCATGATTTTTTTTTTTACTATTATTTTTTATTTAGCAATTAAATGCAGTTACATCTTGCAGGGCGACCATATTTTAGTTTTCCAAAAGAGACTAGAGAATCCTAGTGTTAAAGACTCATTTTTAATTAAAAATATACAGGATAGAAATAGAATAGAGAGTGCAAATGTTGGAGGGACAAGCATATTTTAATTATAGAAAAAACCAAGATGGTTAAACGAAGATGGAAGAAGGTCATTCCACCAGGATTATATTAATATATACATTTGTATTTATATAATTGATATTACATGCAAATATATGAACATATTTTCTTAAATCTATGCATGTATGTGTGTGTGTGTGTGTGTATAAGAAATGGCTTCATGAGCATAAAATCTGCCTTTAAAAATAAGTCCAGGAGGAAAATATTGAAAAATTGCACGCTTTAAATTGTTGTGGGGTTTAAAACACTCAGCAAACAAAATGCAATAAATCTCAAAGGCCTTCTACTAATAAATTGTATTTAAAACGTTTGCACTAACTTCTTCACCAAGACCGTTTCTAAGAAAACATTAGGAGGAAAAGAAAGAAAAACAGGAACGTGATCGCAGCCGTTCAGAGACGTATACACGGAGAATATTACTTTATATTACCACAAAACGTTGAAATAATCCGCTGGTTTGGCGACGTTTCTATAAGAACAATCTCTTTCTAAAATCACGAACTAATTGAGCAGATTAACCAGAGCCCGTGGTTTATTTTTTAGTCTTTTGTGAAGTTAGCGCGCGGACTTTTATTTTGGAAGTCTCCACTTCCGCACGAAATATTCCGTGACAACATCCGCCCCTCCGCCGCTTCCTGACTACGGCTAGTACAATCAAGCGGCGTTTTATTATGAAGTTAATATCAACGCCTGCTTAAAAAGACGACAGACTATGAATGATTTACCTTAAAAGCGAAAACCATGGCGAGGATCGGCGACATCATTCATCTTAACGTCGGGGGGAAGAGGTTTGTATTAAAACCAACTGCACATCCTGCTCGAAACAAACCGCGCACTTTATTAACGTTCCCATTTGTTACTTTAAAGATGTTGCTTCGCGCTAGAAACTTGACTGTAGTCTTCATAACAACTAGTAGTTAATGTTGAGTTTCGTTCATCCGACTTAACTTACTGTAAGCAGCCTCGGACAGTAATGAACATCTGCATACCTTTACAGGCAGCTCCGAGCTTGTTTTTCTTCTTTAAGTGGCTCAAGGTGTATTTATTTTTATTTTTGAACGCATACATCCAGGTTCAGTACCTCCAGACAGACTCTGACATGGGTTCCTGACTCGTTTTTCTCCAGGTTTGTGCCTTTTAGATCAGATAAAGCTACACTGGAATAAATCCCTCTTCTTATTATATTCATATCACCATCTAAGTGCTTATAACATAAGTCGGGTTTAATAATAATAATAATAAGATCTGACCACATGATTGTTTATTGTTTGCATACGTTTTGTTAGAACAGATATGATTTAATAACATCTCGGCTCATAATATGTGCATATGTTTGTTTTTTTATCTAGTTTATTAAGTGGACGGATATCAACACTTAAAGATGAGACCGGAGCGGTAAGGTTTATTCTATATGTCATGCTAAAATGAATGCACGATGTGAGTGTGTTTTAATGTAGCCTGATATGTCTTTTTTAGATATTCATCGACAGAGATCCGTCTCTGTTTGCTCCCATTCTCAACTTTCTGCGCACTAAAGAGCTCCACCCCAGGCAAGTCTCTGTTTTTGCGAAATGGATCATTTGACACTGAAGTTTAGGTTTTGAACGGCGTGACTCTTTTCACGACAGGTCCATAGACGTGCACTTACTAATGCACGAGGCAGAGTTCTACGGGATCACGCCGCTGGGTGAGATCAGGCTGCTCTGGGATTATCCCCAGGTTTTTGATCCACGTATTAAATTGCATGTTGATGAAATGCTGTGTCCTCCTCCGCAGTGAGGAAGCTGCAGCTGTGTGATGAGCTGGACCGCTCCTCCTGCGGGAACGTGCTGTTCAACGGATACCTGCCTCCTCCGGGTACACGTTCAACCCCAAAAACACATGCACCCTGTTTCACAGAATCCCATTGGGCTTGCGACCGTATTTTAATAACAATTCATTTCGGCAAAATACTTGAAATGGCCACCTTCCTATTAAATAGAAAAAAACACAATAAAGCGTAACGCTATTAAGGATTCTACAATTTAATTTCGTAAATGCAACGCAGGTTAAATACGTGTTTTCTTGCACAAACCCAGGAGAAACCACAATTTCAAAATAAAAGCGTGCACCTTCGCTCTGGGGGCACGCATTTATTACAGTGGCTTTTCTAGGTACAGAAATGGCCAAATCTTAAAGATTAAGTGGGCCTTTAAATTCAGTTAGAGATCGAAGTCTGCTGGTGTGTGTTATAATGCATAATGAACGTTATGTATTTTAAGTTTTAGAACCTTAATATTACTTGTATATGATATTTTGAGCTAGTTATTCTTCCCTCGCTGCTATTATGTGTGTATTTAAGTGGTTTGAAAGGCTGTTTTTCACTTATGTAGGTATATTTTTGTTGCTACAGTAATTACCTGATTACTCGGTGGAAGGAGATTATTGGGGTAACTCTGTGTGTGTTGCAGTGTATCCGGTGAAGCGCAGAAACAGGCACAGTGTGGCAGGACCCCAGTTCATGGGGGGCCGCGCGGGGCCCGTGGAAAGGGCCCCTGTGAGGAGGAGCAACACAATGCCTCCTAACCTGGGCAACTCTGGCATTCTGGGTAAAGCCGTCATAGAGGAGAGAGTCCCAGGTCTGCCTCATCTCATCCTTTCAGTGTTCTGTTCTCTCTGCTATTCCTCTTCACTGAACACTACTTTACTTCATTCTGTTCTATACTATTCTAATCAGATCTACAATTTTAGTATTTTCTGTTATGCTAATTTACCTCGGCATGTTCTACTGTATTCTATTATATTGCACTCATTTTTTTTTTCTTTTTTTTCTATTTAATTCTACTCAGTTCTCTATTCTGTTGTATTTGGCTCAGCTTATTTCTACTGATTTAATCAACTCTTATTAGTACTATTACTCAATTCTTATCTGCTTGCTTCAGTTCTATTGTACGCACTTCTGATTGATTTCTACTTCTCTCGCTCTGACGGTTTCTACTGTGATTTATTGTTTTATTCTGTTTTACTCTACTACCTGATCTACGTATATATTTCTATTCTTTATTTTAAATCAGTGGTTGTATTCCTCTCGTCTGATTTATTCCATTCTATTTAATTGAGTTCTACTCTGTTTTATTGTACTGCATTATACTCAGTTCTCAACTGGTTTATGTCAATTTATCTTATGTCATTCGCTTCAACTCTAGATTATTTTATTCAGTTGAACTCCAACCGTTGCAACTCTTAATGTATTCTATCGAACTCAGCTAATTTCTACTCTCATTTGATTTATTACATTTTATTTCAGGCACTGGAACACTAAATACTTCTGATTTATTTTGTTCTGTTTTAATATATATATATATATATATATATATATATATATATATATATATATATATATATATATATATATATATATATATATATATATATATATATATATATATATATATTATATTTAATATATATTCAATTCTGTTTTACTTCAGCTCTGGCCTGTTCCATTCAATTTTTTTAATCTGATCATATTATCCTGATTAATTACGTTTTACTTTACTCATTTCTACCTGCACTGTGATTAATTCCATTCTATTTTCTTCTATTGCACTCACGTCTACTTATTCCATTTCATTTCATTCTGTTCTATTTTAATCCATTCTACTCTATGGTATATTCTTTCTCCGTTGTGTGTCACATGGTCTTGCTCTAGCTCTCTCGGTTACCTCTGTCCTTTACTCCTTCTGTGTTCAGTTGATGAAAGTAATTACTAATACTCTCTTGAATCATGTGATCTGTGTCGTTTAGGTCCGGTCTCTGATCCAGGCATGGTCCGAATCATATGTGGTCATCATAACTGGATAGCTGTGGCTTATGCCCAGTTTGTGGTGTGTTACAGGTAGGTTCCCCGTTGAATGGCTCGTACGGCGCCGGTTTAGATTGACAGTGCCGCTTGTTCTTGCTCAGGGTGAAGGAGTCGACTGGATGGCAGCAGGTGTTCACCAGCCCTCGGCTGGACTGGGTGATTGACCGAGTCGCTCTCAATGCCAAAGTCATGGGCGGTTCTCTAGGGGACAATGATAAGATGGTGGCCGTTGCATCGGGCACAGAGATCATACTGTGGGCCATCTGTCCCGATGGAAATGGCAGTGAAATCGGTAAGCTCTCGTTTCATATGACGCTTTACAGTCGCCCGTAAATGATGCGCAAACCGAGTTCTTGTTCGTTTCCCGACCGCAGGCGTGTTCAGTTTGAACGTGCCGGTGGAGGCTTTGTTCTTCGTTGGAAATCAGCTCATCGCCACCAGCCACACGGGAAAAGTGGGAGTGTGGAACGCTGTCACGAAACACTGGCAGGTCAGACTGGGATTCGCCTCTCTGCGTCCGTCCCGGGGTCACCTTTTCGTAGAAATCGGTTTCTCAATATCGCTTCCTGATTTCTTCACCTATCTTTTTGCAGAACCAGGATGTGGTTCCTATCAATAGTTACGACACAGCCGGATCTTTCCTCATTTTGGGATGCAACAATGGATCTATTTACTATATCGGTAAAGTGATAGTTATCTGACATATTATTTTCTCATTTCTTGCGCTGTTATAAATCATTTTTTTGCATGCATTCAACAACCGTGTTATTCAGATGTCCAGAAGTTTCCGTTGCGGATGAAGGATAACGATCTGTTGGTGACTGAGCTGTATCGAGATCCCAGCGAAGATGCTATCACTGCTCTGAGCGTCTACCTGACGCCCAAAACAAGTAAGTCCCGAGCCAGACCCGGCCGCATTCAGCTAGCATTTAAAATGCACTTCAGTGCCATTTCTGTGTTTGTTCAGGTGACAGTGGGAACTGGATCGAGATTGCGTACGGCACTAGTTCAGGAACGGTGCGTGTCATAGTGCAGCATCCGGAGACCGTGGGGTCCGGTCCACAGCTCTTCCAGACCTTCTCCGTTCACCGCAGCCCTGTGACCAAGATCATGCTGTCTGAGAAACATCTCATCTCTGGTGAAGAGTTTTTTTTAGTATGCATCGTTCGTTTATGTGTAGAATATCATAAAGAGCTAAAAGCTGAGGTCAATAGGGGAAAAATGTACAAAACAAAATCTGTACGGTGTATTAATTATAAGTTGAATAACAAAAACGGAGATTTCAGAACGTCACAAAATTGCAAAAGCGTATAGTTTTTTTTAAGTTACGTTTAATCGCTGACCTAGTAATATTTCTTCTTCATAAACTGTCATAATATTTTATATGTAGTATATAATAGGGATCAAAAGTATGAAATCGCTAGTAAATGAGAGCAAAAAAAATTATTTATTACAAAAAACGTTTTTCATACAAACTATATATAAATACAAACACATGAATGTAAAAATTGTATATATAAAATATAATAATTGTATATAGGTGTGTGTGTGTGTGTGTGTGTGTGTGTATGTATATATATATATATATGTATATATATATATATGTATATGTGTGTGTGTGTGTATATGCGATTAATAATTTGACATTACAAGTAATTACTATTACTAATTTATTAATATTGAATTAAAAACAAAACTAGATTTTTTTGCATTTGATAAGGTATCAAAAGTATAAAATCACTAATGTAATTTAAGTAGGTAATATTTTCCTTTTTTACTGTTTATTTTTAAATTCAGCACAAATCATTAATGCTAAATAAAACTCTTATCTCCTATTTTTTTTTCAATTCTCTTCAAACATTTGTTCTTCAGCTACTTATTTTAAATGCATTATTTTCATACGCAAATAAACAAGTAATTACCCATGAATCTCTCTGGCTGCAGTGTGCGCAGACAACAACCACGTCCGCACCTGGACGGTGACCCGCTTCCGAGGCATGATCTCCACTCAGCCCGGCTCCACGCCCCTCACGTCCTTTAAGATCCTCTCACTGGACGATATCGACGGCCACGGAGGCTGCGCTGCTGGCACCGAAATAGGTAAAATCTAGCGAGTAGAACGAAACGACATTCATGTTAAATCTCCTGGTCGACCGACTGATGTTTGTGCGCAGGGCCGTACGGAGAGCGTGACGAGCAGCAGGTGTTCATCCAGCGCGTGGTTCCCGACACCGATAAACTCTACGTAAGGCTCTCCTCCAACGGAAAGAGGTCGGTTTCACACACAAACCAGCGCGCTTTAACAGCAGAACTAGTTAGACCGGTGCAAACTGATGGGAAACGGGGAGAGAGAGAGCTGAGGTCGGTCTGTGTCTCCTCTGAAGGGTGTGTGAGCTGCGTTCGGTGGACGGGACGTCAATCACGGCGTTTGTGGTGCACGAGTGTGAGGGGTCCAGCCGCATCGGATCCAGGCCCCGCCGGTACCTCTTCAGTGGACACGGCAACGGCAGCATCCAGATGTGGGACCTCACCACGGCGATGGAGATCGCAGGGAAAGTGGATATCAAAGGTGAGGGTGGAGGAGTACGCTAATCTGAAAAACAACGTTTAGATTTAGTCATTTAGCAGACGCTTCATCCAGGTCAATGAGGACAACGGAAGAGCAACAAAAGAGCAATGATATGCTAGTGCTATAAGTCTCGGCTGTCTTAACGCAGTGCACGAAACAAAGGGGTTTTTCTTTTTTTATTCTTTTATAACAAATGAGAAAACTGATAGAATAGAAAAAGAATAGAGAAAGCTAGTGTGTTTTGTTGAAGAAAACAAGTAGTAAATGAATGAGTAAAAAATGTAAATGGGGCAAGTTTGAGAGTACTGCGATAGAATAGAGAGAATAATAGAATACAGAGTGCTGGAATAAAACAGAGTAATAGAATAGAATAGAAAGTGCATTTGAATAGAACAGAGCATGATCGAATAGAATAGAATATAGCATGCTAGAATAGAGAGCGTTTGAATAGAACACAGTGCTAGAATAAAATAGAGAGCATGATAGATTAGAATAGAGAGTGGTCTAGAATAGAATAGAGAGTGCATTTGAGTAGAACAGCGTAATAGAATTGAATAGAATATAGCATGCTAGAATAGAGAGCGTTTGAATAGAATAGAGAGCGTTTGAATAGAATAGAGAGTATTTGAATAGAACAGTGCTAGAATAGAATAGAGAGTGCATTTGAGTAGAACAGCGTAATAGAATTGAATAGAATATAGCATGCTAGAATAGAGAGCGTTTGAATAGAATAGAGAGCGTTTGAATAGAATAGAGAGTATTTGAATAGAACAGTGCTAGAATAGAATAGAGAGTGCATTTGAGTAGAATACAGAACATTTGAATAGAACAGTGCTAGAATAGAATAGAGAGTGCATTTGAGTAGAACAGCGTAATAGAATTTAATAGAATATAGCATGCTAGAATAGAGAGCATTTGAATAGAACAGAGCGTAATAGAATTGAATAGAATATAGCATGCTAGAATAGAGAGCGTTTGAATAGAATAGAGAGCGTTTGAATAGAATAGAGAGTATTTGAATAGAACAGTGCTAGAATAGAATAGAGAGTGCATTTGAGTAGAATACAGAGCATTTGAATAGAACAGTGCTAAAATAAAATAGAGAGCATGATAGAATAGAATAGAGAGCAGACTAGAATAGAATAGAGAGTGCATTTGAGTAGAACAGAGCTTGATAGAATAGAATAGTGTGCTGGAATAGAATAGAGAAGTTTTTGAATAGAAGAGAGCGTGATAGAATAGAATAGAATAGAGGGTCCTAGAATAGAATATAGCATGCTAGAATAATATAAAGCGATAGAATAGAGTAGCAAACTGCTAAACAGGTGTGACATGCATTCTTCTCAGCTCTTTAGGAATGAGTCTTGCTCCCACATTCTGAATGAATGATAAAGGTCTGATACAAGCGGCTGGAAGAGTAATAGTTGTGTTTGTGTGTTAAAGCTCTGGGCGGTCCCACTGAAGAGGAGTTACTGGAGCTTTTAGACCAGTGTGATCTGGCACTGACCCGGACACCAGACATGAGTCCTGCAGCCTCCCTCACACACTCCTCACGCACCTCCATGTGCAGGTAACACACACACACACACTCACACACATCGTCTCAAAGCACTGTACATAGGTTTTCTTGTTAGCGTGTTGTGATCACTTCTCAACCTAATGCATTTTACACAAGTGTTTGTTTTTAAGAACTTTTTCTAATGCATATAACATCACGCACAAAAAAAACCATGACTCTGCATGCTAGATTACACGCTTGACACTGATCTGTCCATCATCAGACTAAACGCATTCAAACATAAAAACTGGAAAATATAGGTCAATGCAAGAAGTTACGCAAGTGCATAAGTAAAAGTGTTTCGGTTTTTCTTTCATGGGTTTGTTAAATTTCATCAAATTCAACTTTAATTTAATTTTAATTCAGTTTAATTTAAAATATGTTTATAATAATATAGCGTATGATGAACTGAACTATATCGTATCTCGATTCGAGAATATTGTTGTATAATTTGTTTCCTATTCAATTATGTCCCCAAAATGCATAATAAATGTGCGTTCCACACAAAGTCAAATACTTGGATTTGAAAACCCTTCGCATTTTCACGAGATTGTTTTATGACAATTATTCAGATTTAAAAGATAATCATGCGTCCAAAAGGATACGCTAAATTAATTTTAAACTGGCATGTGAGCGACTCACTGAAATCTCTGTACCGAGTAATATTTCTTAAGAACATGTACTTACTAAAGTTTGTTTAAGGGTTAGTTGCATATAATAATAATAATAATGCTTAATGTGAGAGACTCGGTCAGATGTCCTGCAGGTGGCACTACTTCTCGTTCACACCGTGTTTTTCTCCACAGCCTTCAGTCTCAGTTCAGTGAAATGAGTCGAGCTGCCGTTGGTTTCCGGGGTCCGGTTCCTCTGACCGGCAGTCTGCCCCGTCAGGCCCCGCTGGTTCCCCTCAGCAAACCGCCGCACCTCGGCCTCAGCCAGTCGTCTCTGGCCAGCAGCGACGGCCTGGGCTCCATCCGCAGGGGCAGCTTCGTGGAGCGCTGTCAGGAGAGAGCTAAGAGCTCGGACGCGGCCGGCCTGGACGGGGGCAGACGCAGCTTAGCCGTGTGCAACGAGCTGGAAGCCCGACTCGGCCTGAGAGCGCAGCCGCCGTTCTCCACACCTCCGTCCTCGTCCTCGGCGGCGGCCATGAGGAGACCGGCTTCGGCAGCACCGAGTCCTGCTCCTTCACCCCTCAGTCCAGCCAGGTCACAGACGCCCTCGTCTCCGAGGCGACCCCTGACCTCTCCCACCGGCGAGAGCCCATCCAATGAGAGCGCACCCGGGCAAGAAAGCCCCGCCTCTGCATCGTCCACCAGCCCCAAACCTCACATGAATGAAACCAGCTTCTGAGAGGAAAGTAGACACAGAAAAAAAAAAAAATCGAATTTTTTACCCGGCGACAGAAATGCAGAATTGAAAAGTGTTACACACAAGTAACTATATGCGTACTTCTTTTAGAGCAGTATTCTTAATATCAGAACATGCGCGCACACAATTATAAATCGTTCATTTCTGAGAATAAGATTGTATCAGTTCTGAGCATAATTTATGTATGATGTTATTCGCGAAAACGGCATGATTTCGCATTCTGAATCATGCCGAAACGTCGTAGCATTTACAAAACGTTTCTTTTAGAACAGTGTCCTCGGTATCACAGGGTGCCTTATAATACAGCGTCAAGACGTTATGAAAGTATGCAGATGAGAGGGGGAAAAAATCCCTTTCAACGAGGCTTCAAAAAAAAAACGTTGCGGAAAAAAGTACTTTTCGTTGGTACGTTTGTGGCAGATTTATCACGTAGGGGGAAAAAATGACTGGCATGTTAAAATACTTCCCAAACTTATGCAACTAAACGTCACTGGAAAGTCAAAACACTGGCTCTGATGCTGTTCGAACTGGGATGGGGCCGGGGCTGCGCGTTCAGCCAGCCAATGACAGGATAGGGGCGTGTCTCGCGCCGTCTTCTCGAGGCTGTGCTGTTTAGGGGCTGATACCGCTGCACCGACAGGCTTACAATCACTAGACTACTGTATTTATTACAGTATAACGGTAGCAACTAAACCTATGCTTGTTTTACAGAAAATGCGCATTATAAATGAATAGGACCACTGCATATATTATGACAATGATATTAAAAATATATATCGCTGTAAAGAAAACTTTATGTGTGTACTAAGCGGTTTACAGGTGGTTCTTCTAGAACAAAAATAAATGAGCATGTAAAAAAACAACAAAAAAACCCGATGTATGATATGAAGAGGAAGCCGGTGTCTGTAATGCTGGCAACACACTGTATATTTAATCAGCAAACGTTCCACACAGTTTGCAGTAAAACACACACGAGCACAGACTGAAGCTCAGCTGCCGCTTTCCGTTACGCCTCGGAGGACTGTTGTGTGTAAATGCTGTCGGGGACCGGTGTGCCTTTGAGATGGTAAACACGGGCTGTTACTACAGCGCAAACAACAAGTGTGTCTGAATGTTCACTCTACTCATATCATCTCTGTTCAGTATTTTATCTCGTTTATGACAAGCTTGAAGGTTTGGTGGTTTTTTTACATTAACGGTGTCATTCATAAATAAATCTGAAACTCTCTTTTTCCATAGTTAACTTTGTTGTGTTTAACATATACCAGACTTTTTACTGTATAGAACATCTAATATAGATTTTTTTTTTTTTTTTTTTTTTGTCGTTTTGTTTTTTAAATGCATTTCATATAGCAATATCTGGGGGGAAAAGTTTTTAAAAAAACAGAATTAATTTTCATAAAAATAAATTTAAAAAATTAAAAAAAGGATATAGATGAACAAATGATCAAATCTAGATTCACAAACATTAATTTTATTACTGATTATCAGCAAAATAATCATTACTATAATGAAATGTAATTAAATGGATATTAGTAATTCATAATTATTCATTATTAGTTTTGTATATTAATATATTTTTTAATATAAGTTGTTGCTGATTAAAAGCAAAAAAATGGAATATAATTTATTAATTGTTATAGACTATATTATAATTTTTTATATATATATATATATATATATATATATATATATATATATATATATATATATATATATATATATATATTTATATTATATATAAAAAGAATTCTAACATGATTTAAGTTTTCATTATCTACATAATATTTCAATAAAGTATTCACACACACACACACACACAGTTATTTGTCCTAGAACAATGCATTTTTAAAGTTTTTTCATTTATCAGAAAAAAAAAAACACTGGAAAATTCCCAAAAAAATAATTTATTTTCATATAAATAACAGCAGATAGGTGGCATTTGTAATAAATGACACAATAAATAAAAAGGCATGTTGCTCAGTAGCTTGGCCGTGTGCTGCAGACTATCCGTGTTGCTGTTTATGATGCTGAACCTCTCTGCGTCTTCAATAGTGACCGAATTCCCAAATCTAGACCGACAACCTCTACAGAATAAAAAAAATCAAAAACCTTGATATATCACGTAAATCTAAAAAAAAACAACCAAATGCTTCTAAACTATCGCTGACACCGTATCAAATGGTCATCTCCGTATAAATCAAATAAATAGTAAAAGAGTGAGACGGAGAGTGATATGAACCTCCCGTCTTTTAGCTGCCAGACTGGTTTAGCTGCGATAAAGCGTGGCTTTGGACACGAGTGCCCTGATTTCATGTAGAGTTTGAGCTGCTCTAGTAAGACCCCTTAAGCGGCGCCGGCCCACCTGCAGGCCTCGTGGCGCTCTCGTTTTTGTCGTCTTTTTCACATACTTGAAAATTATTTTCCATAAAATACATTTTGCTGGAAAGATCTGCGTCTCGGGATTCAATATTTTGCGACAGAAGTAATAGAATGGTAATATCAGGGTAATAAATTAGTTATTAGCTAATTACTTAATAATTAGCTGACACTATTAGTTAATGGTATTGGATATTAAAAAGGAATGGAAGATGGTTTAGACATTTGTGACCAGAAAAATGCCTAAAAAATGATTTTTTGGGATGGCTGTTTGTAGCATAGCGCCTTAAAATCTCACAGGAACTTCATTTTTTTAATATCAACTTCAAATTTGGAACATAACTTATTTAGACATAAGGCTTTGAATTTATATATCAATTTTAGATCGAAAAATAGTTTGGTAATTATTTATTAGGTCACACTTTATATCAGGTGGCCGGAACTACTATGTACTTACATGAAAAAATTAAGTACGATGTACTTATTATGTTCATGTTGCATCAAAAAACACATTGCTTCTATTAAGATCGTATATGGGTAGATTAGGAGCGGGTTTGGTGGTATGGGTAGGTTTAAGGGTAGGTTAAGGTGTAAGGGATGGGTCGCAATGTAATTAAAAATAATGTAATTACAGTAATTAATTACAGATGACATACATCAATGTAAAAACATGTACACAATAAGTGCATTGTATCAAATTATTAATTTAAATGTAAGTATTAGTTAAGGCCACCTAAAATAAAGTGGGACCATTTATTTTATCTATAATAAAAAATGTGGTACGGTGCATTTTCTTTGCAGTAATTTCAACTTTTTGAAACGATTCCACTTCCGCAACAGTCTGCAGATTACCTTCGTCTTTTAAAATCAAATAAAATAAAAAGTCCAAACTTTTTGGATGAGTTTGGATAGTGCACTTTAACGTCTATGTTCACAAATGGGGGCGACACTTAAGGGGTTGAAGCGCCTGGGTCCTGCTCTAGATCTTGGCGTCCAGCATCTCCAGGAAGAGTTTGTGCATGGGCACGTGTCCGTCCGTGTGCAGCCGGCCGAAGCAGCGCACGGCTCTGAGCGCCGTCTGTCTCAGCAGCGGGAGCGTCATGAGCAGGCGTCCGGCGCGGTGGGCTTCGGACGGACGCTGGCTGCTCTCGTAGTCCTGCAGGGCCTCGTGGAGCCCGTCCTGGAAGCGCTGCACCGCCTCGGCGCCCTCCACGTTCTCTGCGTCTGAAAGAAAGCGTCGGCGAGGTCACTAGAGGCCCGGAAACGCTGAAAAAACCAAACTCGATTCTGGAAAGTAGGCTCATTCTCCTCAGTTGAGTTGGGCGGTAGCATTTTTAGCGTAGCTTAGCATAGATCATTGAATCCGATTAGACCAGAAGCATCGGAAGAGTTTGGATATTTCTCCTATTTAAAACGTGACTCTTCGTGTACCAATGACATCATTACGCCTGTTGCGGTCACGGTACGGCAGCGAAGCTCCTTGATTATTACTCCGAAATGAGGGTACGGATCAAATCGGCCTCGAAAACCGCAACTTTTCATTTTCCGTCGGGCTTGGTACGTGACGTAGCTACAGAAGAGTCGCGTTTTAAATAGGAAAAATATCCAAAACTGGGTCTAGGGAATGAGTCTAGTTTCCAAAAAGTGGATTTAAATCAGTGTTTGTGAGCTTTTAAGTGGCACCTAGTGACAAAAAAAAAAAAATAGCATTTTCATTCAGAACCAAGTGGGCTATTAGCTAACATGCTAATATTGCGGGGTTGGAGGATGGCGTAGTTCCTTTAATATTACTAATAAATCACTCCACGTTCAGACAAGCGATCATATTTTTCATTTAGTCATTTAACAGAACAAAATGTCAGGTCCCAGTTCTCTGTGTGTCCTACTTTCTGTTCCTCTGATAATATTGTCTTCAGGTGTGTCTCATTCATTTAGTCAATTATCTTGTGTATTTATTCTCTGTGTGTTTCAGGTCAGTGTGTCCGATCGCCGTCGTTCATACGTGTGGTTTTTGTTCCGCTTGCAACTATATTTGTTTATTTCGTGTGTAGAAGTTTAAAAGACCATTCATGTTATATTCTCGTCCAGCGCTCCTCTTAAACCGCACCGTGACACGAAACCAGTTATAAGTGTCATTTTCTTTTTTGGAAATTAAGATTTATAGATTAATAAATAAGCACCTGATGTATGGTTTGTTAAGATAGGACGATATTTGGCCGAGATACTATATGAAAATCTGAGTGTGCAAAAAAAACTTAATTGCCTTTAAAGTTGTACAAGTGAAGTCCATATTATTAATTTAAAAAAAATTTACATTTTGATATCTTAACATCCTAATTATTTCTGGCATAAAAAAAAAAAAAAGTAATTAAAATAAGTGACAAAAAAAAAAAAAATATATATATATATATATATATATATATATATATATATATATATATATATATATATATATATATATATATATATATATATAATTATATTATTATTTTTATTATTTTTATTTATTTATTTATTTATTTTTATTTTTTTTTTAAACACTTAATGCATTAAGCCACTTATAACTCATAACGGTTTATTAATTTGTTCTTTTTCTAGCATAGTTTTAATGCATTAAGTGTTTTTTCACAGAACGTCCTTGTTGGTGTTAATGGGCCCATCTGCTCATGCTCCGGAGGTTTTCTGTGTCAAGTGTAAAAACGTTATTTTTCTCGTGATGCCCCGCGGTCAGGGACGGATGTATTGATCCGTGCTCCGGACTGCTCTTTTCATATTGATTAGTTTTTCTTGGCCAGAGAGTCTTGCAATGGGAACTAAAATAAAGCTGAATGAACTCCTATCCAACAAACCACATATAGATAGAGTTTAGGCATCGATACAAGCATACGTGTTGATTGTTTTGCTCTCCTGATCCATAATTAATTAACATAAAACCTGTTCTCACACACACACACACACTGCGGTAAAAAAGTGCTCACATGCTACTAAATTTAGGTCGCTGATAATCTTTTCCTTTAAAGCCTTTGCTTCAGTGCTTGAGATTCATTTTGTATAATAATAGACTGTATTTGTAATAAGTTTTTATGCAACAATCTCTCAGTTTATAACTTATATATATATATATATATATATATATATATATATATATATATATATATATATATATATATATACATATATATATATATATATATATATATATATATTTTTTTTATTATTATTTTTTTTTTTTTTTACTAATACTACTTTGAGAGGGTTACATTAATGATAAATGCATTTTTTGATCAAGCTCACACTTGAAGTTTAGGAGTTTTATTGACATGTGTACCTGAGTTGGCGAGAGCCATGGCTTTGAGGGTGAGCAGCTCCTCCTGGCTGAGGCCCATCTGCTGGTATTTGGAGGTCAGGTGTCTCAGAGCAGCGTAGAGGTCCAGCAGTCCCGCGGCTCGGCACTGGCTCTCGTTCAGTCGCAGGTTCTCTGCAAACTGCAGCTCGTCGGCCGAACCCTGAGACCTCCAAACCACGTTCAGCACCAGCGTCTCCATCCAGCCGCTCTGGAGCAGCGCCATCTGATCCACCAGAGCGAGGCCCGAGAAGCCCGGTATGTGTTTGGCCCAGCCGATCATGACCAGCAGCTCCCGGTTCAGAAGGTCACATAAGGTCAGCAGCGTTTTAAGGTCACCGTCGGGGGTCGCGGGGTCGGGGGCGGCCCTCAGAGGAGCCGGTTCAGATACCAGGAGCTGAGAGATCACTTTGTTTCCTGGAAAAGGAAAAGATGGGGATGTTTTATTGGTGATGTTAAACCGTTAATCAGGTTAAATCCTCAACCGCTCGTAATCCACTGACGACACTTTCTAACGCTCGGGTCCGTTTTATTAATATTGAACGAAGGCTGTGTGTGTGTGTGTGTGTGTGTGTGTGTGAGACTCACGGATCGGTTTGCTGGGATGAGCGTAAGGTGTTTTGGTGAAAAGAGAGAGCGCTGAATCCACTCTGCGCTTGTACTTCTGTCGGCCTCCTCTCACACGGTCCATACGCACACCTGCACACACACACACACACACACACACACACACACACACACACACACACACACACACTAAATAAACATGCCTTGTTCTTACTGCTGAAGCGCACTAGCGTTCACTCATAAAAGCTTCACTTCAAATAATAGTAAATCATTATGACTTATTGTAACATACCAAGTCTCGACAATGACATCAAAACTATGAGATCAAGTCAAAATGATGTCATTTACATTACATTTAGTCATTTAGCAGACACTTTTATCCAAAGAGACTCAAGGAGCAATTAAAATCGATAAGAGCAATACGACAAGAGCAATACGATAAATGATGAAATACAAGTATAAAAGTCACTTCACAATTCGAAACCAATGAGATCGAGTTGGAATTGTGACAGGAAATCAGAAATAAGAGACCAAAAGTCAAAATTAGGACTATAGCAAAGTTATAAGATTTAAAAATTATTTTTTGGCATTTTATCTCATCGTTTTGACCTTCTATGTCATCATTTTGAATCGTATCTCGTAATCCTGACTGCTTGTCATAATTCATCTCATAATTATCATTCAATTTCAGCCTTAATTGTGAATTTTCATGGCATAATTCTTAAGACATAATTTAGACGTTTAAAGCCATAAAATCACAATTATGTCATAATTACGACATTTAAAGTCATAATACCATGATCTTCTGTCAAGTAGTGAGGCTTACAGATTAATCACTCTAACAAATGCATTGCTTCTTATCATACGTTTCTAAAGAAAAGCGAAATCGATCGGTATTAAAAGGTCTTTTTGGATCCCACTGCAGCCACGTACGGACACATTATTTTAGCCAGCACCTCGAGATGAAGTAAAGCTCACCCTCTCTCATCATGCCGGCACGCAGGCACTTCTGGAAACGACATGCTTGGCATGATTTCCTCCGTCTCTTCGTGATCTCGCAGTCGTTGACCACCGGACAGCTGTACTCGATGTTTCCTGAAAAACAAAAACTTACTTCACCCCTTCCTTTTCAGCTCAGAACAGTTGCGGCGATGCATCTATCATACGTTTAATCGCACATAAAGTCCCGTGCTTCACAAGCTGAGCTTTCACACAGAAATCCATAGGAGCCCAGACAGAGTTCAACTATTGATTCGCCTCGTAATTTAATAATCGCGGCGAGGGACAGAAAGTCGTAGCTTTCCCAGAGGCCAGAGTATTGACGGATGTTCATGCCCGGAGAAGCCGGTCGATCCTGGGATTTCCACCGTTACCGTCCATCGATAGATTTGTCTGAAAGGCGACGCTGAACAAGACTCTGCAGGACGAGAGCGTGCATTATGCGATTGAACACTTCATCAATATATTGACGTGTTAACACACACTTGTGCTCTGTCTGCCCAAGGCCAAAGCCAATAAAAACACTCCGTCTGCATCCATCAGAAACCTTTAGAAAACTCCCATATATATATATATATTCACAACAACACAGCATATATCGGTCACATATTTAGACTCTTTGTCTTTCTTTGTGACCTACTTTCTGTCTTTGGTTAATTGTCTCATGCTGTTCAGGTGTGTTCAGTCAATCATGTCATTTACTTTGTGCTTTATAAGTTCCTGTTTGCTTCAGGTCGGGTCGTCCGTTCTCGTCTACGAATGCGTGCGGTTATCGCTTTATTTGCTCTTTCGTGGAAGATTAAAAGCATTGAAAGTTATATTCTTGTCACACCGTGGCGATATCACAGACAGATTATATTTGATGCATTTGCTCTGAATATATTTTCCAAGAGGCAACAATTCTGATTTTACAATTGTGTTTTATTAAAAGCACATATTACAACAAAAAACAAATGCTACAGCGATTCCTAATTAATATTTGCCATTTTATCTCAGCTCTACGGTTCATCAAATAATAATGATAGCTGGATTTTGATCGGGTATTTTATAAACGCCGATCCAAATACTCGAAACCAAGCTGATTGTAACGACGAGGTGTTTTGATTAAAGCGCAGCACACTGAGTCTTCACACACAAATCAATGTCAGACAGATAGTTAAGTCGTGTCATATTGATCGCTGACTTCATTAACAGAAAAATGCTCCCACTCACTTAAACGCTGGTTTTCATTGTTAAGTCACTAATATGTGACCGGACCGCAAAAAACAGCCCTAAGAGTTTGCATTATTGAAAAGCATGCAACATCTGAAAGCCGAATAAATATGTTTTTACGGATAGGATATTTGGCTGAGATACCAATTCAATTTCGCAATTTAAAAATCTGGAATCTGAGGGTGCAAAAAAAAAAAATATATATATATATATTGAGAAGTTACACGAAGTTCGTAGCAATGCATATTATTAATCAATATGATTTTTTTTTTGCATAAAACAAAAATGTGATTTTGACCCAATGCATTGTTGGTTATTGCTATAAATATATATGCTACTTATAAGCAGTTTTGTGGTCCTGGGTCATATGCTGAGAAAATCAGTCATTTCTTTAAAAATGCAAACGCACATCATTCTTTTGTCCAATGACTTCATAGTAAAATTCAAGTAAATATGTATAAGCAAAAAGTTTGAAACGATTCAATACAGTCTAGTATGTATGTATTATTAATAATTCAACTTTCATTAATAAGTGCACGGTTACCTTGAATGGTTCTTTTGAAGAAGGCCTTGCAGGCCTCGCACGACGCGACGCCGTAGTGATACCCGGACGCGAAGTCTCCGCACACCAGGCACAGGCGCTTGGGCCCCGGGTTCAGGGACGCGATGTAGTCGCAGCCGAGCAGGGAGTCCGTGTGCCCGACGGGCTGGAAGAGAGCCGCGGCGCTGCTGCTGGAGATCGAGCTGGAGCTGACCGGGGAGTCGGGGTTCAGGGACGGGTTCCCGGAGAAGACGCTGTAGCCGCTGCTGTCCGACGCGCTGCCGGGGCTGAACGGGGTCGCGCTGCCGTCCAGGCCGAGCGAGGGGCTCAGCGGGGCGGCTTTGAGCGGCGCGTCGGTCGGGGACGGAGGCTCATCGGAGAGGCTGGAGATGCGAGAAGTGTCGCACTCGTCAGTCACGAGAGGCAAAAGTCATGCCATCAGGCTTTTTAACAGATAGCAGACTCTTCGTCTTTTTAATGCTTTTTAATAAAAAAATAATTTTAGGTTACAAAAATGCAACATCTGCCAAATTTGTCAGCTTTGAGAGCGAAATATTGCACATCTTCAAACATTCAAAATCAGACGCTGTACTTTTAAAGACGAGCTCAAAAGGTCACGCATAGTGCATTGCACATTTATGCTACATAACTAAGAGTAAAACATTATTTACATGTTTGCAATGACATGCAGCCTTCGGACAGACTTGTGCGATCACGTTACACACCGCACACGTTTCAGTTAAAACCGTAAACCGAAGCTTCGTTACAGGCATTGTGAGTCAAATCGAAGAGTTTCAAAAATTACACAAAAAGTTAATTTTACACTCAAAAAAAGCTGTGCCTGACATATAACACACATGGCAACGCTTTCTGCAGAGCTTAGGTATAACAAGTCATGTATAAAAAGGCATTTGAAGTTGTAAGAGTAACGGTCCTGCTTACTTGTGCTGGTTTAGAAACTGGAAGTTCTCACTCAGGCAAAACTCCTTGAGGTCCATCCCTAGTGTTCCCCAGGGACTGTGTGTGATGAAGGGAACGGAGCTCACACTGAGCAGGAGCTGCAGAGCGTCAGGTTTATGTAAGTGATGCACGGCGGTGGGCGGGTCTAATCTAATCCAGATGCATGCTGATTAAAACCCTATCGATGAGCTCTCATAACCGACAGGTCAAGTCCTCAAAAACGACAACACACGGGCAGGCCCACTACGAATCAGTCATTTCCTAAAGCAGCGGTTTTAAAGGATGCGTTCTTATGGGCTCCGGTGCACGGCGAAACTTGCGTAGGGTCATTGACTCGCCCCATTTCCACCCATTTTTACTCCATTTTCCACAGTGACTGAGGCTATTTGTTGTGTGTAAATAAATTTAAAGACATTCTTTATCTGCTTTTGGCTGCGAACACCAACAAAACACTCCCGACACTTCAAATCTGCTTCATTTCCTTGTTGCTGCCTACGGTGTTGACGCTCAAAACAGACTCCAATTTGAGTTGACTCTGTACTGGAACTACAGGATCTCTGAGTTGAATTTCAGTGTAAAGTCAGGGAATATTAGAGTTAATGCTAATTCTAATTAAGATGCTACACTAAATCCCATTAAGTGATGTCTTACATTATTATTAGCACATAGCAATAATAACTCATTTGTTAGTATTAGTTAACTAACGATAAGCAGCGCATTTTGTATCTAGATGACACATAAGTGTGAAGTAATGAATTTAAAGGGGTGCAAACATCAAAGCCTTTATGCAAACAGCTATTGGTGGCCAGCGCAAACTGATAAACAGGTGTTTTTTTCGCTCGTTAAAAATTAGCATCCGGCCGCATTCTGGATTAATTGTAAAGGTTTGATAGAACTGGCTGGAGGACCGTTAAGAGAGCACTGCAAGAGACCAGCCTAGATATTCTTGAAGCTGAGATGAGTGTCATCAGCATAGAAGTGATACGGAAAAAGTCATGTTTCTGAATGACGGAGCCTAGCGATGCTGTGTAGACGGAGAAGAGAAGTGGTCCGAGCTCTGAGCCCTGAGGAACCTCGCACAAGACACCTTGAAGGACCTATCTGAGATGAATTATTCATAATTCACAGTGCATTAACAAAAGTCAACGGATGCACCTCTTGGTTTTAAAATCGGACCACTACATGTTGAAATTAATATTAGCAAATATGTACAAATACTCAGCATTGTCAGTAAAATGTTTTTATTTTTATCTTTTCTGTTTAGAATAGTGATATTGTTGTGTTTTGTGATTTATTTATTTTTGTAGTTCATTTGTAGTTTATTTTAGTGCATCTAGGTAAGCTAAATGAAACTGAGAAAAGTAGATCTTTTTTTTTACTTTATAATGTTATATTTTATTATTTTATTTTACAAATATATATATATATATAAATATATATACACATATAAATATATATACACATATAAATATATATATATATATATATAAAATATATATATATACACATATAAATATATATATATATATATATATATATATATATATATAAAAAATATATATATATATATATATATATATATATATATATATATATATATATATATATATATATACATACATAAAAATTTATGTGTAATATTTTTGGTTTTAGTTGACTACAGTAACCCTAACTGACGCAGCCAGGTCGTTTCTACAAAAATAAACCTCAGCGTAAATTCTGCTAAAGCTGAAGCTTTCAGATGCGGGTGTATTTGGTCGTGGTCAGATCGGGAGCTCGGCTGAGGATGTTCAGTCAGTAGGTCAGGATTTGTGCAGATGCAGGATTACACGATGCCTCCATGATGCCTGAAAAGTGCTGAGGCTGGGTATTTAGCTGCACACTTTGTACTCCAGTGACCTACTATGAGAATCATAAACCTGTCTGTCTCACACAATGTGATGCAATGCTCATGTCTGCGTACCCTTATCGCACGTGGCACTTTGTTATGAAGAGAGATACATTTTCTGACAGTCATTACTACACGTAAATATACAAATGACTCGGCGCAAATGATTATCATCACGATTACAGTGAAAAGTTGAAAGATTCAGGCGTTTGTGTACAGCTTGACTCTCATGTTCATGCTTCAATGAAAGAAAAACATCTGAACGTCTGTGCATAGAGTCACATGATCAATGTAGTGGCCTAGAAAGTAAAAAAAACTCATTGTATTTAAATGGTAAAATGAATAAATCGAACTGCCCAAAAGCGATATATGTAGCCTTTTGATATAATCCCTTAAATCTATATATTTGTATAATTTATCCATCCTGCAATACTTCATTCTGGTTAATTGCAACATTCAGCAATCAGATATTTCTAAATCATGATCACTGTACACGGCAACAATGCATAGCTGATTATTCATTTGGGCTCCCGTACGTGTTTGCAGGGTTGTTATCGTTAAGTAATAATAAAAGGTAATTGTTTAGCGTAATGATGTACTAAAATGACTCAAACTAATTATAAAACAATTATAAAGACGACAAACAAAAAATAATAATTTGAAATGAAATGAGCTTTAATTAAAGTACAATTTAAAAAAAAACTAACATTTCTCATTTTATTTTAACGTAAAATACCAAAAAATGAATAAAACTATATATATTTATATTTAAAAAACACATTTACCTTACAAAAGGGCAAACAAATCCTCTTAAAATTAATTCATGTAAAAAAAGCACGTTGTTTTGGATTTTTGGTGATACACTGGGCGACTTTTTGAGCAATTTTGTTTGGCCACTTTTCAATTGTGAACGGGTAACAAAGTTCAATCTGGCTAATTCAGGTCAGTCTTGGGCCCTGTATCTCACCTGGTTGCCCAGCAACGTTGTTCAAAAAGTTGTATCATCAGCTGCAAAATATGAACAAAAACTCTCCAGAGTATCTCGGCTACACTCAGCACTGCATAGCTTATGTATAGCATGAATTACGAGTCACATAAAATAAGAGGGGTCGTGTAGTCATTATTAGTAAACAAGACAGAACACGAGACCTAAGCAGCAGCACGTCATCCGTTTACATAATCATTACTGTTCTTTTCAGCGTTTTCCACAAAAGTGTCCTCACTATAGGACTGGAGTTATACTGTGGTGTGACGAGGATTAGAGCGCTTCCTAGAAATATGGGCCACTGGGCTGTGAGATGTTGACCTGGTTTTGGGGCGTGAGGTGATGACCCTGTTTTGGAGTGTTACGGAACACTGACCCATTTCTGACCCAGCGCAGGTGAGAGGATTAGTGTCTAGGCCGGCCAGGAACACCTGTCTCGTTCCCCGCAGGCCTTAATCCAGGAGAGGCCTCCTCAGCAACAAATTCAGACGATTCGCGTTGGTATTGTTCAGTGAGAGTGACATGAGAGCCATCCAGAGCGCATGCGAGATCAGGCGCGCACACACACACACACGCGCACGCACACACACACACACACACACACACACACACTCTCCATCAGCACAGACACGCACGGCAGGGTCAAATTTCACCAAATATCAGGAAATTAGTCATATATAAAATTAAAAGTCTACAATTTTTGGTCTCTTTTCTGCATGCAGACATTTTATGCACAAATGTGAGAAAATAAAATCACGTACAACGCGGTTTTGTTTTTGAATGCATCGCTTATGCGATCTCATATCCCACTTTTTGAAAATGTACGCTCATTCAAATAAATATTAATCTAATACGAATGCAAAAGTCAGTGGATATATATACACTACTGTGCAAAATGTTTTTAAAGAAGCCTTTTTTTTGTCCGCTAAGGCCGCATTTATTTGATCAAAAACACTGCATTTCAAAACTATTATTTTCTGCGTGGAAAAAAATGGTCAAATGAATCTGGATTTCCGTTACTCCAGTCTTCGGAGTTATTTTAATACGCCGATTCGCTGAGCATTTCGGATTATTATCAATGTCGTGCCGATCAATATATTTGCGGAAACTGACACTTTCGAAAATATGAAAAAACGTTTCAGATGTAACTGTACATAACGGTACTTTTTGTAGCAAATAATGAAAAAAAATGTGTCTGGAAAAGATTATTTGAACCGCCATTAGTTATGCACGCGTGTGCATGTGTGCTAATATATATAACGACTCACACGTTTCTTCTAAAACGACCCCTGCTCGTGTGAATCAACCGGTGGAAACTTAACCGAATCCGAGAACTTTGACCTAAAACTCCACCATAAACACTCAGCAGCCAATTCCAGTCTGGCACGGCCGTGTTTGTGTGTTTGCGAGCGAGTGAGTCATTCGCACCCGTGCCAGTCCAGTTCAGGCCGTGTTTAACCTCAACACACTCCGGCACTGTCAACAAAGGAGGATCAGAGGAAGTTTACGGGGAAAACTGAAATCCCAACACCAGCCGCAATGGAGTGAAAGCTGATATTCCGCTGCTCGCTGCAATCCACCCAAGTACATTACGAGCGAAGTGAACCCGTTAATCGGCTTGGCTGAGTGATGTGGGCGGATTGGCCTATAAAAGGACTTATGAGCTGGATTCATATCAACACTAGGCACATTAAGAGCACGCAGAGATAAGCTGGTTACACGCCTTCTCAAACGAAGCACGAGAGAGAGAGAGAGAGAGAGAGAGAGGCTCGTCAACGGACAGACACTCGGTGATCGGTGGGGACGTGTGCAAATATATTTCCAGACGACACAGAAGATATCAAAAAACGTACACATAGAAAAAAAAAACATGTGACAAACATCTGAGATGTCTCAAAATGTACAATAGCAGTTCAAGGCCGCGTTTTCCCCGCAAATACAGTGCATTTTGTGTTACGTGACGCGGGGCTTTCTGACAGAGGAGAGCTTTTACAGCATCAAATAGCAACGTGGTGAAATTCTGACATACGACAAAAATACATATATATATATATATATATATATATATATAGTGTACGTGGATTTGCCTTCATGGATGTGGGTACATAAATATGAAATCTGAGTAAAAACACGACTTTCTAGTGTATGCAGTTTCAGTAGATATTTATGACAGACATTCAAGCTCATCTGGCCTGCATTTAAATATATATATATATAAATTCATGTACTTTTTCATATACATATATATGTATATGTTAGTGCTGCAGAACAGTTTGTGTATATATGTGTATACTGTGTATATTTATTATGTGTATATATATATATATATATATATATAAAGACTTACACATACAGCATACAGTATATATTTTAAAGTATGTCTATATTCATATAATTTATATATAAATATATAACGTATTTTTCCTAAATATATACATGCATGCGTGTGTATTTATATATAAATATGAACACATATATTACATCCACTGAAACTTTTTTATGAATTTTTTTGATTTAACTAATCACTACTCAGCGTTTGTTCTTATATATAATGCATTATAAAAATAAGATACGGCTAGAATTTGTGTCTTATAACGCAGCTCGTAATGCATCCCATTAAAATGCATCATCATGTAACTATTCACTGAACACACCTTTTAGAAAGTATAACGCATGAAAAACAAACCTTCAGATATTACAATGCATTTCGACTTTGGTTACGATTATTTATGTGAAGCTATAATGCATTACAACATGCATCGAAAATACTTTTATAATGCATTATACATCGAGGCCCGAGCGATTACAACGGCACGTAAAGCTTCAGTATCGGACTTTTGGATACACACAGTATCGTCACGAAATCAACAATTTACAGCAACGTGGTGGAGATGATCAGCGAGTCTCTGAAGGCAGTCCTCGATCAAGCTGGGATGCAGTGGTTGGGTGTCCGGGACAGGATGAAGCCCCTGAGACACACACACCTGTACGAGCCCTCGGTGTTCACGCAGCGAGCGTTGACGCAGTCCAGCGTGTCTTCGTCGTCACACTCGTCCACATCTGCAGGAGGCAAACACACGCAGCGTTACCGGCGCGACCGATCCGGAGCGGAGGAGCGGGGAGAAGAGAGGGATACCTGCGCACGTCATGCTAGCGATGTCCAGCTGATAGCCGTCGTAGCAGTCGCACGTGTAGCCTTCCTCCACGCGAATACAGCGGCCGTTGTCGCAGCCGTGGACGATGCCACACTCTTCTGAACTCAGGCTGCCGTATGACTCGTATCTCCCTAAAACACACACACAGGACTGCATAAGACTAAAATATGATGCATTTAGTTATGCTGAATGCGCACTTGCAGTGTCCTTAAAATGATACCCTAAAAAGTTGCATAGATAAATAAGCTGGATTAAAGAAAGAAGTGTTGGCTATTGTACTAAAGCACAAGTACTTATTTTTTAGTGCATTATTTACGACCACGTTGCAACTCAATTAAGATTTAACCATATTTTAAAGACCGCAGAAGTAATTATGAAATGACAATTAAATATGTACTCATTTAAGATCAGCGACATTTTTATTCATTTAATTAATTAGACAATTAAATATTACACAAAATGTATTGCAATAAAAATCATTTCCAAAGCCATTACATTAAATTAAATTCAATTAAAATTAAAAATAATAAAATAAAAATGTCCCCAAATATATACAAAAACATTTAAGATGCAAAAATGCATAATTAAACCAAATCTATTACTGATATTAATATTGAAGTTAAATGCAAAAATTAAATGCTGATTGCTGAATTACATTTAGATCATCTCAGGTTGCATCAGATTTTTTAATTTAATTTTATTTATTCATTTTGAGTCATTGAGCATTATAAACAATCATATGCAATGCTGTTGAGCTTATGAATGTAATGGCCAAGTTTTGTTTGCATCATAAACAACACAAATAAAATGCGAACAGTAAATATGACTATTAATAAGAACTGTTTGATCTCTTTTTAATATCAGTCTTTAAATGCAAGGTATTTAAAAAGGTACACTTGCATTGGTTCCACATTAGTGCAGGTTGTCTTCAACACAATTAAAGTGCATGCTGGTTTTTTCTAATTTAGACTCGATATATGTTTATTATTCTATACCATTAGGCTCTTTATTAATCACATAAACATGTAAATGTATTTGTACTATATCAGGCACAAAATAAATGTATTTCAAATACACTTTAGTATTTTTTTCACTAGGGTAGTCTTTAATTTCAGACTCACGCTCGTAGACTCGTCGTGGTCCCTCCCGTCTGTCAGGAAACATTGGGAATGGGGGCGGGGCTCTCCATGACTCCTCCCCCTCGCTGTACGGGGAGTTTTCCGGAAGGGGAGCCAAGCTGAGCGGGGCCCCGTTCGGACGGGACGGCAGGGGTCGTGCATCAAACGTCTGCTCACCGCGAGGATCCGGGATACCGAAGGGAGGGCCAGGGGCCGTTTCGTAATCCTCCTCCTCCTCATAGTAACGACCTCCGCTGGAAATGAATCGAGGTTATTACAGTTTTTGCTCACAATTTTCAAAACATTTGCCTTATTTAAAAAAACACAAATATTTGGAATCGACAACTCAAAGGAGTTTGCAGTTTTAGCGTCTAAGCATTGGAAAAGACCTGCGGCAGTGTATTGTTGGATTGAGCCGCTCACCCCGGGGCCGGCTGCCTGTAGGGGCCGTCTGGGAGCCCGTAGGAGCCGGGCGGTCTGCCTCTCAGCCCGGATCGCCGTCCTCCTCCTGTCACAGAGCTGTAGTCGTCGTAGTCGGGGGATATGTAGTCGGGGCGTCCCGGCAGGGCCGCGGGGTACTCTGGGGGGCTGTACGGCGGCCGGTACCCTCCTCTTCCAGGCAGGGGCCCGGGCCCGAAGCGCTCGTCGTAGTAACGAGGAGAGTAAGGAGGAGGACCGAACTCATTGCACAGAGCCTCATAGGCCTCTGCTCACGAGTCAGACAGAGAAACTCAATGAGCTGGGTAACGTTTGACTTAATTTTATTAGAACGATGGCAAACGAAGAAACTAAAACAACTAAAAACGACATAAAATATACTTAAGTGGGATGTAATGTAATGTTACGGACACTTAACTGCCTTTTATTCACAATTAAATGATGCATTGCAGTTTAAAAGCAATTAGTTGAACTTTAGAGGGTTTTTTGACCCACCTTGGTAGGATTTCAGTAAATGTTTATATGTAATTTCATTATGAGTCCTGTCTTTGAAATGGTAAAACATGTTGCCGAATGTACTGGCAAGAGTTAAAATACAATTGCATGCAATTTCTGTCTAAACTTGTATTTATTAAATATATTTGCAATTGTATATTTGCAATTAAGTTGGTGCAATCAGATCTAATAAATCAATAAATATAATCTTCCGATGCCTGTGTGATTTATTAAATAGGTCAGTTTGAGTTGTTTTGAATTTAAAAGGCGTCAGATGCAACCCAAATGCACTCAAGCGTGTAATGTATGGATTTTAGAAGGTGATATTGTTATATAATAATAATAATTATAGCTTGATTATCTCCTATATGGTGCATAAAGTGTCCGACATCAAATAGCGCACAAATACACAAATCGGGACGCACTGAGAATCCAGATCTCAGTGTGTGTGTGTGTGTGTGTGTGTGTGTGTGTGTGTACCTTCATCTTTGAGGGGGCAGAGGGCACACTGCAGACCCCAGGCGTCTCCATACAAACAGCAGCACTCAGTGAAGGTCAGCTGAGATCCTAACAGAGGACTCTGACACACCAGACTAGCCGTGACGTGACGCCAACAGAAATTCAAGTTCTCATCTGAGAAAGACAGACGGACAACAAGCTTTAAAGAGCTCCTGAAGTTGTCATTTTATACATCACAACTTTTCTTTTTCCATTCTTAACGGTACAGTTCACCAAAAAATGCAAGTCTGTCATCACTCATGTCCTTCAGAAGGTTTCATTTATCTTCAAAACACAAATGAAGGTATTTTTGAACAAACGTTCGCGAGAGGTTTATTCTCGCATATCTGATTAGATGTAAATTGTGTTAGTGTTAGTGAACATGGGAACAATGGAGGGGATTCAAAATATGTTTATTGAAAACAAATCATTGAAATAAATAATTTAATCTTAAAATGTATCTAAATATGCTAAAAACAAACAAAAAAACACTCAAAATATACTAAAAATGTCAATCAAAAATATAAAAACATAAAAAAAATTATAAAATCAAAAATCTCTTTAAACTGAAAATACACCTTTAAAAAGAATTGCTTTACATATAATTTCTATAAATATATGTAATAGTTGTATATACTTCTAGTAGCAAAATAATATATAATTTCATTATCATGGGGACAGAAGTGCTTATTGAAATAAAAATAAGTTATTCTTTAAAAAATGAAAGACCTGACATATACTGAAATTTGTACAAAAATAGAATTAAAATTAAATATTATATATATATATATATATATATATATATATATATATGCCATTATTTTAGAAATTATTTTAAGCAAAAATAAAATAAATAAAATCTTTAAATTGAAACATAATTTATATGACTGTATGTATGTGTGCATATATATATATATATATATATATATATATATATATATATATATATATATATATATATATATAGCATTACCTAAAACTTTTGCACAGTATGTTTGCAATATGTATATGTATGTGTGTGTGTGTATGTATGTATATGTATATATATATATATATGTATATGTATATATGTATATGTTTGTGTGCATGTAAAAATAAAGTAATATTTATTTATTTGATATTTATTTGGGTGTGTATCTCTGACCCTCAGCGAGGCCGCTTGCGTTGACACAGTTGCGCTGCGTGTCGTCCAGCACTAGAGGGGGCTCACACGTACAGTAAAACGTCCCCAGTGTATTGACACACTGACCGCCAGAGCAGGTCTCCTCACTCTCACACTCATTATTATCTGCAGGGAGACACACACACACACACACACACACACATCAGTCCTCTGAGCTGACGTCTATCCCAGCTGACGTCTATGGTGTGGTGAGGGCTGACCGATGCACTTCAGCAGATGCGTGTCGTAGTAGAAGCCGCTGG
>NC_056716.1:14944788-14967288 GCF_018831695.1 Puntigrus tetrazona
ATATGTGTGTGACTGCTGTGTGTGTTTATTAGGTATGTCTGTCTATCTATACACACGCATGCATGCATGCGTACGTTTAAGAAAAATAAATAAATAAAAAGAATAAAAATAAATAAATAAGATTAATTAGAAATATATATATGCATGTATTTACACATACACACACGCATGCATATATTTTAGAAAAAAAAAAAAAAAAAAAAAAAAAAAAAAATATATATATATATATATATATATATATATATATTTACACATACACATGCATGCATATATTAGAAAAAAAAAAAAAAAAAAAAAAAAAAAAAAAATATATATATATATATATATATATATATATATATATATATATATATATATATATATATATGAATACACATAATGCATGTAAATAAATACATAGATTCTATATATAAAATATATGCACACCCATATATATTAGATGAAGGAAATCAGTATGAAGCAGTGATATCTGTCTGACCTCTGCACTGTCGCCGGGGTCCGGCCGCTCTGAAGCCCGGTGAGCAGTCGCAGCGGTACGAGCCGTCCGTGTTCACACACACACTCTGCGGCCCGCACATGTCAGCACTCACACACTCATCGATGTCTGAAGATGAAACGGCACGAGTTAGCACAAGCATTCAAGCTGAGAATTGATTCATTTTTGATATTTTCCTGACAACACAGGTTTAGTTTGGCGTGCACGTCGTCTTGCTGCTCGCTTTTTATATCAATCAAGCTTTTTGCACCAAAAATCTCCCTTATGACAATTAGTCTGTGCTTTTTTGCTTGGTAAATTTGACGTTTGCAATGTTGCAATGTTAGCACGCAATGGGATTTTAACCCTCCACTGCACATAATATACGTCTACGTGGTTGCATTCGCTTTATTCATTTGTTTAATCCGAATACAAAAGCGTAGAAAATACAGATACGTATCCTGTGTGAGATACGGCGCAGACTGAAGTGTGACCTGAGCAGCGTCCGTTCTGCATGCTGTGTCCGTCTCTGCAGGGAACACACTGATATGATCCTGGAGAATTGAGACACTGCTGAGCGGGACACTGCAGCGCGTCCAGACACTCGTCAATGTCTAGCACACGAGAACAGAGAGAGAGAACCATGACCATAGTTTACTTCCACTGATATACTGATATTGTGAATTAGATGGTAGCGCTTTATTTTAGGGTCTTTTAACCGATTGCTTGTTAGTGTGCATATTACTGTAATATCAGCCATTTATCAGTAAGAATTATTCACATATTAATGTCTTATTCTGCATCCTAATTGAATTTAACAACTACCTTACTAACTATTAATAAGCAGGAAATTAGGAAGTCATTGTGTTTTTTAAAGTGTTACCAATTAGATTTTTTTTTTTTTTTTGCAATTTCTGTTTTCGGTTGAAGTTTTTAATATATATTACTTTTATTATTTGTTTGTTACTTTTTATTATTTTTTCAAGTTACAGTTTACAAAATCAAAAATGTGTCTTTGGTATTTTATAATTAAAGATATTTTTTAGTTTTAGTTTTAGTTAACATTTACTCTAGTTTTTGCTAATAATTTGAATTACATTCTAATTGTTTTTTTTTAATACTTTTAGCTTTTTTTATTATTTTGTGCTTTTTTGTAAGTTGTATTAGCTTTAACCCCCAAATATGTCTATATATTTTTAATACATTTTTATTTGTTAGTTTTAATTTACATAGTTTTAGGTAGTTTAGTACATTACACTACACTGTTCTGTTTTATATGTGCATTACTTTTATTTATAGTTTTTATTAATTTTTATCTATTAGTTGATGTGAAATGTTGCCTTTGGTAACCAGTTAAAATACAAGAATTGTAATATTTTTTTATAAATTTGTTTTTAGAAACTATCACATTTTATTAATCATAAACGTAAAATATGTTACAATTTTTGTTAATATTTTAATTTTGTTTTTAGATTTTCTTTTTAATTTTATTGATTTTAATTTCTAGCTAGCTGAAAAAATAATCTAATTTATATTTATACAGTTTTTTTATTTTATTTCATTTATTTATTTATTTATTTATTTATTAATTAATTAATTAATTAAATTTATTTTATTTTATTTTATTTTATTTTATTTTATTTTATTTATTTATTTTATTTTATTTTATTTTATTTTATTTTATTTTATTTCATTTCATTTATTTTATTTTATTTTGTTTATTTTATTTATTTTATTTTATTTTATTTCATTTCATTTATTTTATTTTATTTTGTTTATTTTATTTATTTCATTTCATTTCATTTCATTAATTTAATTTCATTTCATTTCATTTCATTTCATTTCATTTCATTTCATTTCATTTTATTTATTTCATTTCATTTCATTTCATTTCTCACCCGTGCATGTGCCGTCCTGTAGATTGAAGCCCAGATCACACACACATCTGAAGCTGCCGGGAGTGTTCATGCATTGGCCATTGGTGCAGCGCGTGGGGTTTTGTCTACATTCATCTATATCTGAAAACGCCACGAGAGAGACGGCACGCATTCAAAACTACTAGTAATGGTCACTTTGTGTCTCGTTGCATTAAAACGTAAAAAAGAAAACAGAAATGAACGATCATTTTTCTGCAGTGATACCTTGGCACTGTCCGTCAAGAACCTCGAAGCCCGGCTGACAGGAGACACACTTGAAGGAGCCGATTGAGTTCACACACTCTTTACCTGGACACTGAAGCTCGTTTTCACACTCGTTCACATCTGGAACAGGATTACAAACAGATTTAAACCTTTTATACTTTGTGGGAGAATAAGCGCTTGCGAAAAAACTGCAGATAATATAATACTGATGAAATAAAAAGCCACTTAAAGAGAGACACATTCATCACCGTGTGTTTTAAGTGGACTTTTAAAAATGCATTGGATAATAATAATACTTTTGTTGTGTTTAACAGAAGTACACTAATTATAATTAGTTAAGCAGCACATGAAGTACTTTAAATATTATAAGCTGCACTATTAGTATTAAAAATGCGGGTTAAACTTTATTTCAAGGTGTCCTTTGTGCATCATTAAGTAATATTAATTACATATAAAGACACACTTAAGAGGCTCAGAAAGCACTCCTCAGCTGAACTAATTGCATTTAATATCAATCGAAGCTACAATGCATCTTCATTTAATTGTAAAACACATGTAGTCAAGTCTGTCAAGTCTGTTCTCTTGAAGCGTTTAAGCCAAACCTTTGCAGACGTTTCCCTCGAGTCTGAACCCAGGGCGACACACACAGCTGTAGCTGCCCATGTTGTTCTCACAGCGGCCGTTAACACACACCTCCGGAGTCTGGCGGCACTCGTCGACATCTGACACACACACAAACACAGTCTGAAGCTGGACGTGAAGGGGTCCGAGCTCGGTTTACAGTTGTTGTTCAAGAACAAGAGCATCCTAGTTAGTCAGAGACCTGAGGCACAAAAAATGACCTTAAACTTTTTACTATATATATATTTAATTCTGAAATAAAAAATCAAATAACATCGTTTTTTACTTCACTTACTAACCGCAGAATTGATTTAGGATTTTTATAATTATTTTCTTTTTGGTGCATAACTATGGAAGTCCGTTTCCGCTGCTGAATAAATGAATTAATAAATATATAAATACAAGCATACAGAAAAAGCAAAATGTTGAGAAAATCTCCCTTAAATTTGTCCAAATCAAGTTTTTTATCAGTGCACATTGCAAAACAAAAATTACGTTTTGAGATATTTACAGTAGGAGATACGTTCATGAAACTTAATATCCTAATGATTTTTGACATAAAAGAAAAAAACTGTAACACTGAGCCATGCAAAAATAATAATATAATATATTATAATAAACTTTTACTTTGTACTGAGTGTTTTTGCATTTGGAAAATATATATTTTTAATATATATTTGATTATTATAGCAGGTTTACACCGGTAAAATCCAGTGCTGTATTTACCTGAACACGCTCCGTTCTTAAGACCGAACCCGGGTCTGCAGGACACGCAGCGATACGATCCCTGAGAGTTCACACACTCCTGCCCGGGACACTGCAGCGGATCTTCACACTCATTCACATCTGTGTCCACACACACACACACACACACATGAGCCACAGCGCTCACTTCATTCACAGAGAGAGTGTTTTGTTGAGCGCTCACCTGCGCAGGAGCCGCCCTGCAGCCTGTAGCCGGTCCTGCACACACACCTGAAGCTGCCGAGTGTGTTTTCACACAGTCCGTTAGCACAAACAGCCGGCGTCTGGCGGCATTCGTCGATATCTGAACACACAACACCATCCCACATCTGGGGTCTGCGCTCTTTTTACATAGGATCGAGTCCGAGCGGACTGAAACGGACTGTTACCTGAACACGCTCCGTTCTTAAGACCGAACCCGGGTCTGCAGGACACGCAGCGATACGATCCCTGAGAGTTCACACACTCCTGCCCGGGACACTGCAGCGGATCTTCACACTCATTCACATCTGTAACGTCACACACATCCACCAACAGTCATTTCTTTCCCCAGTACGAATTAAATATTTAAAAATACATTTTCAAAGAAATCAAATGAGACAATGTTTCATTCACAACAGATAACATAAAAAATGTTTAAATTGAGGAATGTACAATTTTATGAACAAATGAGCTCGTTTTTAATTTTGATGCCTGCTAAAAGTCTCAAAATAGTTGATACGGGGTCATGTTTAGCATGCTGTAGCAGCTCAAGACGGTTTAAAGGAGCCTGGGCATGGAGGTTATGAGTTTCTGGAGTTGGTGTTGGGATTCGCTCTCATTCTATAACTCTTTGGCATATTTTTCATGTCATGATGCAGCAAATGTTCTCTATAGATCAAAGACCTTCCCTGAAATAGACATCATCTGGAGGGGAGCATATGTTGCTCTAAAACCTTTCTAAAACCTTTTTCTAACCTTTTTTCTTTTAGCATTCATAGTGCCTTCTAAAACGAGCAAGCTGTCCATACCGTATGAACTTATGCTGCCCGATACCATCAGCTTTTTCCTCTTTAGTGTCTGTGATTCATAACAAAAATGACCATAAAACTATTTAGAAATGAGCCTGGGGCCACAGGACCGGACCACGTTCACATACGCCTTCCTTTTTTCATGGTAGAGGTTTAGTTTTCCTCTGCAGACGGCTCGGAGGGCTGTGTTTACCGACAGTGGTTTCTGGAAGTATTCCTGGGCCCATTTAGTAACACCAGTGACTAAATGTGATCACAATCATGATCTTCCACCTTGTCCCTCACACAGAGATGCACAGCTTTTGACTCCGCATCTCCAAGACATCCATTTTTATAGCAAATCACGTTATAGAGGTGATTTCAGTTAACTAATTAATTAGCTGCTAGATGTTCTCCCAGCTGAATCTTTTAAAAAAATGCATTGCTTTTTCAGTCCTTGTTGCCTCCGTGTCAACTTTTTTGAGACCTGTGGCAGGCATCGCATTCAAAACGAGCTTCATTTTGTTCAAAAAAATAAATAACAAAATGTTCCAACATTTCTGGAACGTTCTGGGTTGAAATAAATGTGTAATTATTTTCGATTGGGGTCATTTGGAGTCTTCTCACCCACGCAGGCGTTGGCCTGGAATCTGTATCCCGTTCGACACAAGCATCTGTAGCTGCCCGGGGTGTTTTCACAGCGGCCCGCGGACAGACAGGGAGACGGTGTCCGACGACATTCATCAATATCTGAAGAAGAGAACCACTGATCTTACCCTGAAACACTCATAAACCCTATCAATATTATATATATATATAGACTGACCAACTTTGCCTCAGCTATGTCTAACTTCATTATATAACAAAATACATTAAAGTGCATTTAAGTTTATCAAAATTGTTGTTTAATTGTAAATAACATGCGACCCATTACATTTGGTTCACACTTAAGTATACAGCTTTAAAGTGGTTTTTTTTAGCAAGTACTCTTTAAACTACAAAAACAGGACCCTTGTACGGCAGACAAATACTGATTGCTCTGCAGTGAAATGAATGCGCGCTGATGTTTGTGTGCGGGGTGTTACCTGAGCATTGTCCGTTGAGCAGATCGAAGCCAGGCCTACAGGACACACACCTGTAAGAGCCCTGAGAGTTCACACACTCCTGACCCGGACAGCGCAGAGGGTCAACACACTCATCTACGTCTGAGAGCACCAACACAGAAAACACGGCATTCATTCCTAGCATGCTCTTTCACTTACAATACCGATCAAACGTTTGGAGTCTCTTCTGCTCACCAAGGCTGCATTTCTTTGATTTCTTGGAAAATTGCGATGCAGTATATTTTAGTGTAATTTATTTCTGTGATCAAATCTGAATCACTCCAGTCTTCAAGGTCACGTGATCCTTCAGAAATCATACTAATATACCGATTTGCTGCTCGAGAAATTATCAACGTTGAAAACAGCTGTGCTACACAATATTTTTTTCAAGATTATTTGATAAATCGAACGTGCAAACAATTTTTTTTTAAACGTTCCATCAATTTAACTTGTATTTGTTTAACGCGAGTATTTATTTTTAATAAAAAAATCTTACCGATCCTCGATTTTTGGACTGACAACACATGCCTTAACGTATCGGATAGCATATAAAGTCATGATGGAAATCGTTTGGCCAAGCTAAACTAAGCTAAATAAAATGTAAACAATGTTTTTAATCAGTGCTAGAATTAATCAAGCACTGTGTTTAATGTTAGCGTAATGACCTGTGCAGCTGTTGTCCTGTAGCTTGTAGCCAGTCCTGCACAAACACTTGAAGCCGCCCAGGGTGTTTTCACAGCGGCCGTTCACGCAGGGGCTGGGCACCTGGCGGCACTCGTCCGTGTCTGAAATACATCGATCTCGTGAGTTCACGCGCAGCGTTCTCAAACAAGCCGTTATTACGAGAGAGAGAGAGAGAGGGAGGTTTCTGACCGACACACAGGGTCTGCTGGGAGTTGGTGTGGTATCCTGCTGGACAGACGCACCGGAAGCTGCCCGCTGTGTTCTCACACTGACCCGCTGAACACGGCCGCGGCGTCAGAACACACTCGTTTATGTCTGCGTGTGTGTGTGTGTGTGTGTGTGTGTGTGTGTGTGAGAGAGAGAGAGAGAGAGAGAGAGAGAGAGGCAAAGAGAAGATGGTTCCATCGTTGATCATTTTCTTCTGACTTATGTACTATATTTTATTAACATTTTGCCATCATGTTGATTTTCATATTTTTCACTTTTAATTATTAGTTTTTAGTCGTTCCCTTAATTTATTTACGGTAGATATTTTATTACTTAAACTAAACAAAAATTAGTTTTCCCCAAGTAACACATTTTCACTTATTTATTCATTCACTCTTCTTTTAGTTGACTTTCTATGGGTTTAGTTAGCTACGATATTCCTTTATTGCGGTACTTCTAATATTCCTGGCTCTTTTTTAAAAACGTATTTAAGCGAATCGCTCATGCTTGTCCTCATTTTTAGCGAATTTTACTGCTGCAAGTAACGCATTATAAAGTCCTGCATGCATGCACCGAAAATCAGAGACGATGAATGAGATAGCTGTCCTCTTAGCAATGTCACCTTTGACCTTTATACGCCTCGAAGAACCAATAACGTAGAGAGGAATTAACCTGAAACACCCCTACATAGATATGTTCTTCTTTACTTCTCTACAGTGGAGGTTTTGCTGATTTCTCTTCTTTAAAGTCACGCGGTAACCGGCAGGCTCATACCTTGGCAGTGGCCTTGCTGGGCGTTAAGGATGTATCCAGTGTTACACACACATGTGTGTCGACCGCCCGGCAGGTCCAGACAGCGGCCCGGACCACACGCCTGAGGTCTCGATTCACACACTCGGGCATCTGGAGGAGCACACACAAACCACAACACAGCATTCAGTCACAAAGTCAATAAATAAACATTTTTATAAACATATATAACTATACACAATGCTTGCTTAATTGTGCTTGTTGTTATATTTCCTTATGCAACTTAATAGACTTATAAAACACTTTTTCTTTGGTAGAGTGAGTCAGTATCAGGTCAATTTGTGGTTGAGATAATCAGATCAGCCAAACTCAATCTCCCAAGTATGCTCTGTCTCTAAGATGACTGACATTTATTCATTCCTCTCCAAACCAAATTCATCAAACAATCGCACCGAAGACAAATGATGAGAAAATTGCAGTTACGCATCCAGCTGGGCATTTTTTCAAGGTTAATATGCATTTGGCGTCACTTCAGCTCTGGAGATCAAAGAAGTCAGTCATTTATAAGAGGATTTTCTGGGCATGCTCACAGTTTCCCGGAGAAGTGAGTCTTTGTGCTTATCAAGTCACCGTAACCGTAATTATAATTGTCCCGTTGAAGTTCTGGTCCGATTGAACCTTTTGTTTTAAGACCAATATCCCGAGGAGCGTCTTCACTTTTGTACCAAACCTTGCCCTAAAAGTATATTTCTGATACTACAATCAAAAACAGATTAAGAAAAGCAGTAAAGAAATGCAGATGATGACATTTTACTGCAGCTGTTATCATTCGTGAGGACCCTTCGAAAACACAAAATCACAAAAGAGACGTCCAACAGTTTCATGGACTCAAGTCCACGTCACTTTTCAGGGCCTTTAAGTCACAAAAAAAGAAGTGTTTTAAATGTACTGAATGTGGACTTGTAGTGAACTTCAGGTACTATTATATTAGTTCAATAGAAGGAGTGCACTTAAAGAGTGACACTTTCATGGCTGTTTCTTAAGCGGACTATTAAGGTGCACTTTGTAATGATGTCGAATTAAAAGTTGTGCTTTAAAGTACATATTAAATCATTCAATTTAGTTTTGCTTTAAAGTGCGCTTATTTTGATGCGTTAATACACACTAAAGCTCATGTAAAGTACTAGATCACAATTTAAGGGTAATGTATTTTAAATGCAACTTCATCATTAAACACTTAATTACGAATATATATTTTAAATAGCGATTGCATTAAAATATGTCACATGAACACGCTTAAGTACACTTTTTGTAAAAGCATCAAGTTGAAATACATTTTAAATCATTATGTTTTATTAATCCCTTGTCATCCTTTAAAGAAGTACACTCATTTGGAGGCCTGACTAACAATATTACATTTAATGTTAATATATTTTAAATGCAGGCTACTTCATTACTACAAGTGTGCAATTACAAATGCATTTAACTACATGCGCGCAAGTTTAAGTTGAAACAACATATTTTACTTCACCATGCATGCTTATCAGTACTCAGGTTAAAAACAAGTTCACTTCCCTAATGCACTCTTTATTTGTGCACTAATTTTGTGCTTGATATACTAAAAATTATTCTTTAGTACTTCTTAATATAAACTTAAGATCTTCTAAGCGTACTCAACTGTGCTATTTTGAGACCCCATGAATATTAACTAAAATGCAGAATAATTTTTTGTATATTAAGTACAAAATTAGTGCGCAAAAATAGAGCACTTTAAGTTCATATTGGAAACGTGCTTGTTTTTTTACCTGGGTATGCCTGTCAACTTTAACCGTATATTTTAAAACAATTAAAAGAGTTAATACGAATGTACATATAACAATGTATTTGGATCCCACTTAAGTGGGTCAAAGTGCATTTAGTATAAATTTTAACTGTTAACCATAGCATGCATCTAAGAGTCTTAAGTATTAATTAAGTATATTCTATTAATAATTCAAGGAAAAGAAAAGGAACAAGAATGGGTGGCCCAAATGCATTGTATTGTAGATGTTTTCTTAATCAAATAAAGCCTTTTGAAACTGGAAAGTTACATATATTATTAATAGTTCATTTTCAGCAGTCTGTCTGGGGCTTACCTTGTCTAGTTGGAGGTGGCCGGGCAGTAGCGAGCACCAGAGGAGGTCGGATGGGAGATATGGGCTGTCTGTTAACCGAAGGCCGGCTGGTTTGCGTCCGCACCGCAGCTGTACACAATCAGAGCGAATCACACACACACACACACACACACACACACAATCACAGTGAGCTTTGAGAAATGAGCCGACGAGAAAGGCTGTGGCTCACGTGTGTTCACTCTGGACGGCTGGCTGGTCGCGCCGCTCGTCGCCAGGTTCGGTTTCGGTTGAGTTATGATGATAACCGAGTCGGGCTGCTGGGGCCTCGCTGGACTCTGCTGGACTCGGATGGTCTGTGTGTTGGGCGGTGGATACGCTGCTTGCTGGGAGATTGTGAGGTGAGTCCTGGAGCCGTCTGGTTGGGATGCTATGTCTTGGGTGGATGCATGGACATTTCCGGACACCAGAGGTGGTCCGCCGGTGTCAAGCATCTCTACTATCCTCTGGTTAAACTTGACCGCTGAAGCAGAATAGTGGTAACCAGGTCCAGCAGGACAGATCTCTTTGAAGGCGGCTGCGAAGATAGAGTTAGATGCTGAAAAACCGTAAATGTCCAGCGGAGTCAGTGAAGTTCAATCAGGACAACCGGGATTTTTTTCGTTTTTTAGGAGTTTTCTCAACTTTGTGTCGTAAAAACGTAAAATCCGCTGAATCTGGTTGCCTTAAACTTTTACGCGTTCTGAACTTTTGATTTTGTAGTGTACTTAAGTGTGTTAAAAAACAAACGTATCTCATGCAAGTGTCTCTCCTTAACCTTAGGTTATTTCTTTAATATCGTATCGGCAAGAACGGTTTTACATTTTGAAGATTTGAAGTATGCTTAAAACATACTTTTGAGAGTTAAACAACCTTCTTGTTGACCTTCTTACCATTTCTAATTGTTATTTACATTTACATACTTTAAAGCCATTTTTATTTAAACTTTGGATTTAATTTAGTTCTTTTTTTTTACAGTGTAGTGAACTTTTTAGAAGTCTACTTAAGTGTGTAAAGAAACAAACATGTCTCATGTAAGTGTATCACCTCAGTTATTTTGTTGATATCATATCTGTAAGAACAGTTTCATACTTTTTCTTTGTCCCCTTTTAATAAGGGACATTTATAATTATGTTCATTTACATGCAAAGTTGTAATACTTATATTTGTATATTTTACATTAATCAAAATTCTAATCATGTGCTTTAGATGTTTTTGTATTTTAATTTATACATCAAAATAATACTTATTTAAAGCATGGCAAACAATTATTACAGAGGATCATTTTAAATGCACTTTAAAGTAAACAAAATGACTTGATTACTAAGTGCATTTTTAAAAGTGTACTTAAGTGTGTTAAGGGATATACTTAAGTGGCCTTTTATTTCATTTATATTACATTATCTGCAAGTACAGCATTTTAAAATATGCTTTTTAAGATTTAAGAAGTGACATTAAAGGCACTACTTCTTCAGAAGGGTGTAGCAGCTTTGTGTGAGATCAAAATTTAAGACATAATTCATTGAAATGGACACAGCTGAAAAACAAAGTTTTACATTTTTGTTTTTTAATTGAGCCAGAAACACCGAAGGTCAACCGGGACAGCGCTCGAACCTCAACTTGTGGTATTTAAACGAAGACAGACAAATTACGCACTAAATTCCAACCGCTTTGATATTCCTCCAAACATTTTCTGAGAAATATTGCTGGTGGTGTGGGTGGGACGGGGTCCTTGAGGAACAGTTGGACTCTTTGTCTAAAAAACCAAATCATGTTGTTTCAATATTCTGTATTAACACGCTTTATTGTTCTCACTGCTGTCCTCCAGCCACTCTTTGCCGCAACTTCTGCATTAAAGATGTTCATTCCAGCGCGGCGGTTTGAAAGGGTGTTCTTATAAAAGGCCTCTTACCTGAGCCGAAGTACGGGCATAGCTCACACTTCTTCCCCCAGGCTTTGCCCACTCGACTGCAGCAGCAGATCTGTTTGGTGATGTTCCTCAGGATGGGCAGAGAACAAGAGCTCTGGATCAGGACACGGAAACACTGGTCCTTCTCCGAAGAGATCACCTTCTGCGCTGCGAGGGGGAAATAACACAGAACGACATTAAATAGGGATACAGGTACGGAAACGAATCTCAACATGCGACGGATCGTGCATGCAAACAGATATGCATTCGTTTATGAGCATGAAAGCATATAGATGAGCCTTCATTTTTACAAAGGGACCGTTTTATTTAAAAATGTCAATTCTGTCTTAATTTTCTCGCCCTCGCCAAAGTAGGAGTTTAGAGAAATGATCATGCTGCTCTTATCGATACAATAAATGCATACTACGACCATAAAGGCATCGATAAAATACAACTCGTGTTCTACAATAAGTAGATAACAGAAAAAATAATACTTATAATAATACTTAAGCGCGAACTGACTGTAATGTTTACATACATTTAACTGCATGCTATTAAGAGTATTAAATGAAAATGACATTAAATGCATTGCAAATTGTGTCTGTATTTAATACATAAAAAAACCTTAGTTTTTATGTTAAATTAATAATAGACAAGAACGACAATTGCATTTTTCACGTTTACTTGAACATAAGGTTCCCATTTAATTGGACTTAAGAACAAAATAATGTAAAAAATTATTCACGATTTATAAGTGCAAAAATGCTTAATTTGGCATTTTTAAACCTTTAAAAATGCACTTAAGCATGTTAATAAACAATCATTGAAGTGCACTTAAGTGGCCATACAGTATGTACACACACACACACACACACACATACTTAATTCAATCTAATTAAACACATTTCTTTTCCCACAATGGTCACTCACTAACAAATAAAAGTGTGCTGAGGGAAAGGTTTTATTAAAAAAAAACGTGCTCATTACACAAAGTTATTGTATGGCCTACAATATAGTGTACAACTTTTAATGGTGTTTTTTGGTACTTGGCGGTATTAATCACTGTCTATTTTTTTTATTGCATGGAAAAAGAGCAGCTTGGACATTCTGCAAAACCTCTCTGTGTTTCACGTACGGGTTTGAAACAACACGAGTAAGTTGGTTGTGTTTGTTATTGACGTCATACCTACGCAAATCTAGCTTAAAAAAATCTAAAGTAATAAATATTTCTGCTACTCATTTAACACTGACATCATTTGTTACACTCTTGGCACTTTGATTGGTTTAGCAGCACAAACAAAGTTTAAAAGAGAGCCAGGCATACAATAATCAGCCACAGAGCCACTGGAAATGACAAACCATATACAGAACCAGACGTGGTTACACTTACCTGACTGACACACATGAACATGCTCAGAGTCACATGAAGGCTTGACAAGATTCAGACAAGAAGAAAATCGGATTAAAATAGAGTCACAGAATTTCCCAGATGCAAAAACATAGGCAGAAAGCTCCCAATCAACGGGAAAACAGAGGAAAACACTGAGCGATCAGTCAGGACAAGCCTCGATGTAGGGATGCATATGCACAGAGTCAGGTCAAAGGTCAAAGAATAGCTCCAACGATCAGGCATTTCTCAAGGAGAGCACAGCAATGCCTGCTGGAACAGACGGAAGCACAACGTCGCACAGCCAAAACCTCCAGCCGTCCAAGACACAAATGAGTTTGCTTCTTCGTCGGATCCGGGGGAATGTAGCATGCTGTCACTGTTTCAGCAACGGATGCTCTGCAGTGAATGGGTGCCGTCAGAATCAGAGATGATAAAAACATCACGGTAACCTACACAACTCCATCGGTCCATCAAGTACATATGAGGACAAAACCAATGAAAGAGCAAAGATAAGCAGTGCTTGGGCATTATTTAGAGCTGTTTTGGACACTTTTGCCTTGTAAATGGTGACTGATCTGTGATATTTCTCTAATTCAGGAACAGTTATTATGGTTTATGGACTTTGGCTTGAAGCAGCGGTTTACATTTAAAAAGTCTTAATGCTTAACGTCTCCTCTTTTGTCTTCTCCAGATGTTAACTGACGGACTGGAGTGCTGTGAGTTATTGTGATGTTTTTATCAACGCCTATTCTGACGGCACCCATTCGCTGCAGAGCATCCATCGCCGAGACACCGATGCAGAGACATTTCTCCAAACGCGATGAAGAAACAAACTCCTCTACATCTCGCGGAGGGCCTGAGGGTGAGCACATTTTTGGCAAATTTCCATTTTTGTGAGAATTGTTTCTTTGCGTCCGTGTCTGGCTGAAGGCTGTAGCTGCGCGCTTCGGCTGTCCTGCCATGTTCCCGCCGCCGCCGCCGCAGCTCTCCTCTCAGCTCTCAGCCCCGTACTTACAGATGCAGATCCCATGAGAGGCGTCCAATAAGTAGCCCTCTTTGCAGACACAACTGTAGCTCCCTCGGGTGTTAACACAGTTCCCGTTTTCACAGAAACCCGGCTGCAAACACTCGTTAATATCTACACCAGAGGAGGAAACATGACTGTCATAACCTGACGTCTTGGGTTGTTCGTGTTGTGAAAAAGGAGTGTGCTCGTGGTCGCTTAACACACTTCTTAACACACTTAAGTGGACTTGGGCGGATAACTTAAATCTGAAAGATCCAGACAAACAGGTGAACCTGTAGGCTGCTGACATGTAAAAGTGCAGCTCAATAAAATATCTTTTCCTGTTTTTATATCATAAACGCACTTTTTAGCGAGACACAAAATACGTACTAATAAGTACATATCACTGCAGTCTCTAAAAGAAGTGAACACTAGAGGCAGTAATTCTCAGACAATTTTTTGCTCAGTTTTGATTAATAAAGTGTAATGTTTAAATGTTAATCTGTGTTAAGAGTTACATATTAGAAACAATTTATTTATTAGGAGCCAGAAAGGATTTAAGAGTAAAATGTGACTTTTTTTTTTTAAATGTTCGAAAATGTTTTATTCTGGGTGTAATGATTTACCCCTAGAATGACTTATTATATTTTCCCAAATAAATTCCTTCCATAAAGCTGAATTATTTGCAGTCATTTGTGTTCTACACATAGTTAACCGTTCTTCTTTTATTACATTTATATTGGCTTCCTTTTCCCATTTTGGTTTCACATACATTAATTGTTTGGAATTTATGTCTTTTTAAACGTATCTACGAATATTTGTACTACTGATGATCCCGTATCTTCTGGATCGCTTATATATTTATTAAAGTGATGTCTAACTTGAAGATAATGGGATAAGTGTTGTTTATCTGAGTTATATTTGGGAGAATGTTGTTGGAAGCCAGGGATGTTATACCTTTTAAACTCCGGTCTTGCTGGTTTAACCTGTAGACCATGTTCTACCATCTCAGAATCCTTCTTGTATTTCAATTTTCTTTATAAAGAAATTTCTAATGGAGTCTTCGCCAAATAGTTCAATTCATGTAACTGTAACTGCTGAACGTTTCCACCTCGTAACGCTTAAAGAGTCAATTCATGTTTAAAATCTTTCCACTTTGCACGTTTTTCATCGCTCCACCAGCAAACCAAGTTGTGCTTCTTTAAAGTAATCATCTACCGACGGTAGACCTGTCTCACCCCGATCTTCAGGAAGTTGTAGAGTCTTAAATCTCACTTTAGACCACTGGTATATTAGTTTTTTTCCAATCATCAGATTGCCTTTTTGTTATTTCCATTGGTAAATCTTGAAAATCAAAAAGCAATCGTGGTAATATATTCATCTTTGTTATCTCTATTGGGTTGCATAGGTCTTCAGGTAAGAGAAGCCAACTTTTCGAGTCCATTTTGTAACGGGCCAATAGTTCATTTTATAAATATTTGAGGAGTCTGCAGGAATTTGAACTCCGAGATATTTTATAGAAGATGTATTTCATTTAAATGTGTATTTATTATGTATCTTATCACTAGGATTATAATTACAGTCTGTATTTATATCTTGAGTATAGTCCAACATTTTTGAAGCTATGCTCTGGGTATGTAAGAAACTCCTCTTATTTCTGAAAAAGCATGAACGTCTTTAATTGCTCATGCTCTTTTACCCTGTAGCAGCTCTTTCTTTCTGACGAAGCTTGCGTTGTCTCTTTGAAATCCCGGACCTCCGCTCCACGTTCTTCCCTACTTTTCTTTGATATCGCTCCGGCCATTTCCCAAGGCCTCTGTTTCACTTTTCCAGAAGGTCCTACTCCAGCTGCCTCTTCGCTATTCATCAGTCCCTTTTCTTTCAACTCTGTCAAAGCCTTTCGTCAATGTGTTGCATTTAACCGATCTTCCAAAAAGAAAGGTGGTGGTGTTTGGAACGTAATCCCTTTCTTTTTCCGATTTTCCCGAAGGCCATTCTTTTAAGTTGGATCTCAGGTAGATAATCTTAAAATTTAAATGTAATTATGTAATATAAAACCAGACAGGATGGAAGCTTTTACTACGCTGCTGCATACCGGAAAGCACAACAAATACGTTTTTATATCAGTTTAGCATTTGTTAAGTTTAGGGTTTTATTTGGTGTAGGGCATATTTCCATAATGATAGGGCATTAACTTTTAGCAACAGCGCATGGATATTTAACGCAGTAAAAACACAACAACACTTGCCTATAATCAACGTAATAAAAATGTGCCAGGGTTCACGTATTTAACGCCGATCAGTGGACATTTCTATTTGAAACTCGAAACGTTCAGTAAGGTATGTTGCACAAAAAGGTACATATTTTTATGAGTCCGGGTTGTAAAATAATGACACTCTTAACACTCTTAAAATAAAGGACTATTGCAGTGAACGGTTCTTAAAAGGGCTTTTTTAGTACATTTCAATCATTTAAAGAACTGCTTCAACTATAAAGAACCCTTTCGATGGACGTAGTCCGTAGAGGACTTTTATTTTGCATGCATGTACAAATTTTCAGTGCTTACATAAGGATACCTTGCACTGTGGCGTACAAAGTTATTTCCTCAAACGTTGCATAATGACAAATGTGGTTTGAAGAAGCAAGAGAGGAAATGTAGCGGAGAGAGAGATATGTAACAAATCTGAATTGTCATGATTTGACCCTGTGACCACCTCCAGCTCTGTGTTGATAAATTGATTTTACAGTGTGTTTATCAAACCATCTGGTCTGCCGCTACGGTCAGGATCAAGATTAGAAAACAATGCATTCGATTCTCCTCCGGGGAAGGTGCTCTCTGGGTTTCACACATCCTGACAAATTGTGAAAGATTCATTCGGTCATAATTACTACCATGTGAGAAAACCTGGAGTTAACAGTTACGTGTGTGTGTTTTCCCTTTAAGTAAAGCTGGAAATGTATGCGTTTCAGAGCAGAAGTACACATGATCTGTCAAACTGTACTTTAGATAACTCACTGGTATAAAATAAGCCATCAAGCAAAGTCAACGAATGAATAAAAATACTGCAATTTTAAAGAATAAATACAAATAAACGTAACTGAAATACATTAAATTATGCTATAATAAATAAAATAAAATGATCTAATTGTAAAAAAAAATATATTATAATTTTCTACATATTTTATGTAATACACATTTTAGACGATAAATTAAACACATTAATTATGAAAGTAGATATGATGAATTTCTATTCACATTTTGGATCTCATTATATATAAACAGTCATATTGGCACATTCTGAAAATAAAATGGGTTGCAAACTTTTCTCAGTGTTTTTCTAAAGTTCCTGTATTTAGACAAAACTAGAAGCGCACAGCAACCATTAAACCGTCTTTAGAGACTGATGTATTTGGCTGACCTCCGGATGAAGGAAGGAAGAACAAAGTGTTTGTTTGCATGTTCCTAAAACGTGTTTTGGCCCGCGAGAGATAATCTCGAGCGCTAGGACGAGTCTTACCCGCGCACTGCGTCCCGTTGACCCTCTCGAAGCCTTTCGGGCAGCTTCCCTGGCCATTAACGGTGTTTCCTGATGAGATAAGAGCACACGGATCTCTTAGCAGAACGCACACACACACACACACACACACACGCAGCTGTCAAACTGCAGCGCGTTTAATAATGCGTGCAAAAGGAACGTCGGACTGAGAAGAGGAAAAACATGCAGATCATTAAGAAGTGATTCATCAGCATGACTGGAGGTTGAAACAAATACAATAACACAAAACATCCTGAAACCATATTTTTTTTAAGCCACATTCTGGCTTTGTGAGAATGTGTAGCTCATGTATGCTGTATATAACTTAATGGAGAACTAAAAGCTACGCATTAAATACAGAGCGATATGTTTGTAAGGGAAGGAAGCATTTTTAGATACATTTATATTTTAATTTAGTGCTTTTTGACCCACTTAAGTACATGTTTATATGTAATTTCACAATACTTAAAAGAACTTGCTGCTAAATGTATTTATTGTCTATGTCATGCATTTAAATGCATTTGCAATTACACATTTATTGCATTTAAAATATATTTACTTTAATATTTAAAATGATAACACTTTACATGTGCTTTAATATGTTTGCCAACATAACAATAACTCTATACTCCCATAAAAGGTTATTAAAATGATTGAAAATGTACTTTAAAGGAAAACTTTTATTTTTATCGCAGAGTGCACTTTTTTAAAAGGACTTAAGGAACAGCTATGAAAGTGTGGTAACATTTTAGAATAATTGTTAACTGTTAATTATGATTTTTATTTTCTCAGTCAACTCCTAGTTGTAATATGCATGCAAATAAGCAACTAAAAGGTGTCTAACGCTAGCTTTTTAAAAATGTATTTATTCAGTTTTAAAAATATATACAGTACTTAAGAGCACACATTCAGTGCAATTAAGCACACTTCTTTTTTGCACAAAAATCATGTTTTTTTTTGTGTTGTCTTCCAGCAGTCCAGGCATATTTTCCAGAGCGCTTCACAGAAAGAAAAAAAATCACAATTTGTCCCTGTGAGGTGAAATATTTGTGGCTCCGGGGAAAGCGTGCAACAGACGGCTCTATTGTTCCAGTCATTATTCAGCGTTGGGTAAAATGATTATATAACCGTGTGCTTAACATTATCAACCACTCAGGGTCGCCAAGCAGTTCTGAACATATAGCCTTAGAAAATGTTTCTCTGCAATAAGCTAGAAAATTTAATCAGAACGTAGTTATGAGATTCGGACTAAAATTAAATCCATAAAACACATTTTCTTGATTTGAAATACGTCCGTCCACTTTAGTTTAGGAACCAATTTTCAGCATCAACCAGTTGCTCATTAGCATGCTTATTACCAGCGTGTTTACCGTTTATTAATAATTATAAAGAACGTATTAATGGCTATTTCAGTTTATGGTTAGGTAACTAAAAACATGTCTTATTTTCATTTAGTTTAAAATGCCTAAAACTAAACAAGCTAAAATTAATAATCAATAAATAATACAAAATTAAAATGTTAAAAAAAAGAATAGGCCAAAATATCAACAAAAACACATTATATCAATGATACTAAAATAGCACTGATTAGTTACATTATTAATAAATGTTTTTCTCTCTAAAAACCCCCTTAAATGTGCTTTTTTATTGTTAAAATATTGTGTTATATATTGTATTATTTATCCAACAATTTTTTATTTTTTTTATTATTATTATTATTAACTCTCGCTTTAAAATTGCAATTACTGGCAGTTTATCAAACTTTTTTTCTGTTTCATGAATTATTGCATGAAATGTGTCTCATAATTACACGAACGTATATTTAAAATGTCGTTATATATGCTAATTGTGCTACGCGCGCTATACTGTGACAACTTGCCCCACAGTGTTACAACAAGTTACAGCAGTTTTTGGGTAAACTATCCCTTTAAATCTGAATCTATTCCTCATATAAAGCTTGCTCGTGGCCTATCCCATTGAGACAACTTAGCCCATATACAGCAATCTAACAAACTGTGTGTTTTGCATGATTTGTATCTGCATGAATTTCATGGATTATGTCATTGCACGTGACTGTATTTGATAAATGGTGCTGCAGTCAGTTTCTATTAAAGGGGATTGTGAATGAGGGACGTAAATACGCTGTAATGTTTAGTCAGGCGGCTGACGGAGGGCTAATGGCGACACCTTGACTGTTGCAATAATAATACTAATAATAATGTAGTATGGCAGGACTTAAATGAGCCGTCTGCCAGAGAACTCTCAAAGCTATATTTATCTCCTGAAGTCATGCAGCGACTGCTGTCTTTTCTGTTTTACGAGATAGACCTGTGTTTTTCCAGCCAGCCGAAGCGATATCAGCGTGTGTCAGACGTTCAGAGACAGGCTTGTTGGCTGTCATGATTTATAGTGGTGAACCTCCAGGTCTGTCTGAAAGCACCGACGCTCTCTCACCTAAGACGGCGGGGCAAAGCGTGCACTCGTTGATGCCCCAGGCCTTCCCCACACCTCGGCAGCACATCTCCTGACTCCTCAGACCAGGTAACGGAGAGCTGCACTGCGAGACGGGGAAGAAAACACACAGGCCTTCACTCATCCGCTCGTTTCTCGACCCTGCTCCTGGATGTCTCTCTGACCTGACACCCGAGTTAAATCAAGTCCTGGGATGCAAACAGAAGAGCTAACCTGTCCGTTGCGCACTTCTCTGAAGCAGTATTTGAAGCCGGACGTCTCGGTGTAGACCGAATCCCCCCGGATGGTCTGAGCTTGAACCCTGGGGGGCGGAGCCTCGGCTCTCTCTCCCGGCAGCTGGTGAGAACGGGCCCCCGAGAGCCCCGCGGACCAGGTCACGGTTTCTGAGTGCTCGTGGACGGTGGGGCCGTAGCCCACCTTCAGGACCTGGTGGATCTTCACACTGGCCTCTGGAGGGTGCTGGACTCGTACCTTCACCATCGGGGACACTGAGAGAGCATCCACAAATTAAATCAGTCTGCACCGACCGTATGCATGGTAAGTTTAGACATAATAAAAATAATAATAAAAAACACCAATGTCTTGAAATTTATAGAGACGGAAGTAGCCGATAAAATCGCAGACACATTTATTTATTTTATTTTTTTTGCTGAAGCTCACGATCATTGATGCAAGCTAAATGCACACGGTTAAATAACTTCAAATTCACATTCGATTTTTATTTGTCACGTACACATACATGCACGGTACGACATGCAGTGAAATGCTTTTTTTACAACCGTCCAGCGTCTAAAAACTTAAGGAAGGAAAAAGAAAAAGAAAGAAGAAAAAGTGCAGGCATTATAAATATAAGAGATGAAAATTAAAAGTTAAGAATTAAAAGGAATAGGAGACAACTTTTTAAGAAATATGTAAAAGAGTATATAAAAAAAATATATATATATATATATATATATATATATATATATATATATATATATATATATATATATATATATAAAATAATAATAATACAAAATAAAAAAATATATATATATATATATATATATATATATATATATATATATATATATAAAATATAAAAAATATATAAAGAAGAAGTGTACGGAGTATAAAATATAAAGTATAAAGTGGCTCTTGTGAATTGTTCAACATTTTCACACTTTCATTAGAAATGATGCTCAATAAAAAATACTGCTCACACAGAAAAATGTATTTTTCTTCGCACATAAATCTCATCTTTTACATTAAAAATGCATTAATACACTTAACCAGTTAAGACGAAATAAATTTTGTGATTATTGAAAAATTTACTTGCAATATTCTGTAAATATTTATTCATTTTTGTGTAATAAAATTCATGTCACATTTTTTATGGTGGGTTTTAATATTTTAGAACGAAAGTCTGATTGTGTGTAAATAAATAAATGAATTAATAACAATACTAATAATTATTATCATTATATTCATTATTCAGTTATTATAATTTTTAAATTTTTTTATAAAGAATGGAAAAAAACCAAGGCAGTTTTAATCCCACATAGCATGCTTGTAAACATAACAAAGAGCCTTTTACGGTTATTCCCGACGCACCTTAATGAATATCCGGCCCTCCAGCGTTACAGGTCATGTTCTGACTCGATGCACGATCCTGGAAATAACGCTAATTCACTCTCACGCGCTCAGGACAGGTCGAACGAATAAGCTAGATTAATGGGTTTACTGTTTCTCCCACAAACACAGCGCCGCTCCGGAAATAACAGCGAGAGAACGAGGAAGGCATCGGGAGCGTCCGAGCCGGGATGTGTGCGGACGGATGTGGGCCAAGCGCTTTACAGGCCTCTGTGTTTTATAAAAGAGGATACGAACAGATGTCCGTGATGATCAAGGCCTGCAAAAGGGATGGACGTCTCTGCAAAAGCATCAGTACGGGATTCAGATTGTTACACCACAGTGCAGACGGTGTTTAGTGCTCATAAACCCAATCCAAGTCAGCGCTTGCACAATACCAGAGCTTTTAGTTAGAAAGCTGTAGGCTTCACTGGCACCTCGTCCTCCAAATAACTCATTTCTACTTACTAGTGCACTTGTTTTTAACTACCGTTACTTACTATGGTTCTAGTGAGGTTTATGTACTGTAGCGTAATGGCGGCACATAAATAGTTAACAACGCTTTTAGGAAACGCATCCCAAAATGTTAATTGATGTTGTGTATATCCGCTCATGAATTCATAAATGTAAAGTTCTTGATCCTAACCCTAACATATATAACTATAACACAATAGATCTTCCTCTTTTTTTTGATTTCTAATACAAATATGTA
>NC_056716.1:14969788-14984788 GCF_018831695.1 Puntigrus tetrazona
AGCTCTGATTACCTAGTTAAGTAGTTATTAAAGCCTGTTACGTTCTCGTCTCCTCTTGTAGCAAAACGTGACGCTTATTTGGTCAAATAATTGACGTTTCGCGAAGTGTACGAAACGTAAAATGCTTTGTATCGCTTCGCTCAGAAACTGTCACGCTAAGAAAACATGGTTACCGTTTCCACTACTAAAAATGTTTGCTTGCTTTAAACTTTGAAGTTGCATACTTCTTAAAAGAGTAAGGAAAGGATACGCTTTAAAAGATTATACTTTAACTTCTAGCCTAATATTTTTGAGTGTTTAACCGCATGCTAACTTTATTTTTTCACCCAGCTAATGTCAGTAAACCTATTTATGTAACTAGAGTCTTTGAAACACGACTAAAATTACTGCTGAATGTACTGACAAGCATTTGGCATAAAATACTTCAATGCGATTTTATTGAAACTCATCATCTCATATATTTAACATACTTGTAATCACGCATTTGCTAAGATTAAGTTTTAATTTCGATTCATAATCCGGTGTTTCGCACGCCTCTAAATAACCGCACTTCTTTAAAGCACGGCAAAGGCACCTTTTAAATAACCAACGTTTCATTTGAAGAAAGATAGACTACAATTTCCAAAAACCGCCAATCGAACCGTACTACATCCAGTCCCTGACAGGATAGGTTTGTGTTTGTGGTGTTTCTTGTAGAATGGAACGAGTTCGGCCTGAAAGAAAGTCGACGGCAAACTCCCGAAGACCTGTGTGACGCACTTCTGGCGTGTTTCCCGTCCATTACCTCCGTCCAACTAATCTATTAAAATGCCATCAGGTCTCAGTCAAGCCCGGATTTCGGAGTAAAAAACAGGTTGGTTTCCCCGATGTCATTCTGCCCCAACAAACCCGCGCACGAGACGCAAGAGCCACCCGAGGCCCGCTTTAGTTCCTCGCTGGACTTTACGGATCGAGGCCAAACAGAAAATGAATGTCGCCGGTCTGTGACGCGGTCATTTTTCACCATCCCAGCAAGTCTGGATCCGATCGCGGCCACGGGTTGCATAAGAGGCTACCGTGCCAAAACACATAACCCTCCAACCTTGAGCTGATTTGACGTATTTTGAACACTGTAAAAATCTCGATGAAACCAGCTTAAGTCGTAAACATTTCCCGTACCCTTGTGAAAAAGAAGCACGCTTGCTTATTACGGAAATATTATGCATATAATAAATTGAATAGCATGCTTGAGATGCAAATTGAATAACAAGCTTTTAGGCATGACATTGCATGACAGTTAAAATAATAAAAATATACAGTTTTTTATACATAGTTTTGCATTTAATTATATAGAGTAGAATGTCCCATTTATATTAAAATACAATCAGTTGAAGCTTTTTTGACCCACTTAAGTAGCATTTAAGTGTTTTGACATGCAGTTTATTGCATTCTCTTGTATGTGGTGCATTTTGAAAATATATTTAATTACACATAAATAATGAAGGTGAAATTTAGTACATTAAAGGTATGTAGGATTGGGAATAAAGCATAAAAATACTATAATATGTTTAAGACGTAACACGCTAATTTAACACGGCTATCTACAAAATTCAGTCAATTATTCTCCTATTTAAATCATGCGTTTTAGTTTGTCTACACATCAAAATAAGGACACTTCTCAAAACATGACAAAATATTAATAAAACCATGTGAAATACACTTTTTAAAAGTCTGATTCAGAAAGTAGTAGATCCTCTCTTCAAGCACATTTTGATATTAATTGTAGTGCGATTAATTTATTGCATCAGAAAGAAAAGTTTTTGTTTACATAAAATGCATGTATACTGTGCACGTATTATGTGTATATATAAATACACATGCATGCATATATTCAAGAAAAATCTTGTTATATATATATATAAATATATTTTATATATAAATATGAATGTGTGTGTGTGTGTATTTGTACACCTTTTATTTTGGATCTTTATTGAATTTTTTGACAGCACTAATTAATAGCTTTAGAGATTTGAAGTACAAATAAGTGCACAATCACTACTAAGCACGCTTCTTTCTCACAAGATCAAAACCATTTCACATTCTTCAAAGTGTTTAAAATACCGATAAGTTGTTGAAATGCCTTTGAACTTCGGGTGGAAACACTTTTCCCAACCTGACTTGTTTGACCATCAGGTGGCCTTTGGTGTGACAACATGCCCCTCTGTAAATAAATGCATATTAAACGAACTGTGCATTTTTTTTTTTTTTTGCCAGTTCTGTCGTGCGATTGTGTTTCGTGAAAAGCGCAGCTCCTCTCACCGTTGGTGCTGATCTGCTCGGGCGTCTGCAGAGGCAGGATGTACTCGGACGTCATGGGCTGATTGGCAGCATCCACGGCGCCGCTCGCCGGTTTCTCGATGTCATTGGTGGAGGCGGCGGCGGAGACGGGGATGTGGCAGAACTTCCCGGTGAAGTTGGGCGGGCAGAGACACTGGTCCTTCTGTACACACACTCCTCCGTTCTTACACAGCATCGGACACACGACTGACGGGAGACGGAACAGAGAAAGTGTGTGAAAACACGGAGATCATGCGACTATTGCCCTAAAAACCACATCAGCTCAATAAGGTTCTGATGAAAGACACAGAAAAGATGCTGCTAATATCCAGTCTTGGTTTAGTGCCTCTCAAAATGGAAAGTTTCTATAAAAAGCAACTCTTTTGTGTCATTACTGGCCTCAGAGTGCCTTCTATAGCACATGTCTGTGATGTATTAATACGTTTGGAAAGCTTGGAACGAGACCATGCCTAAAAAAATGAAAATAAATGTACCGTGTGTGTGTGTGTGTGTGTGAGAGAGAGAGAGGGTTTCTTCACGGTTGTTTTTTGCAGTGCTCATCTGCGATCGCTCTAGCATGATCTCCAGATCCAAACACATCTGTCAAACAAACCCCATGCAGAAAGAGCTCCACACAACGACATAAACAACTCCCAAAACAAGGCCTCGAGGAAGAACAATCAGACAGAACAAGGCTACATCTAATCTTCAGCATCAAATCAAATCATAATGATTTATCAGAACTTTCCAGCTGGCGTCACTGCTTCGCTTTCTGCTCCTCGGATCCCAAAACTCAACAGGTTTTCGGCGGTGTCCTGTGACCGCCTCGTTAATTCGGGGGTTTAAAATCTAATTTAAACCTGGAAATAAAGAGGAGGTTTTAGGGATTTGATGAAAATGTAAAACAAATGATGGAGCATTCATTTCTAGGTCACTAATCGAATTTGACGCCGACCGTGTTTACACTTTCTCAAACGATGCTGGCTAATATTAATAGCACGATCTTAAATTAAAGTCAAAAATTGCATATATCGTCCATAAAACCAACCCGTATGGTTCAGCAGATGCCGAAGGTTAAATAAGGCTTTTACAATGCACGTGGATTTTTATTAATACATTAAACTCTGATTATATGATTATTGTACATTTTGATTTTTAAGAATTATACGTAATATAATATTATAGTAACTTCTTCTAAGTAAGGAAAAAAGGACATTATTGCATATGAATTATAATACAGCTGCAATATTAAAGTAATAAGTGTCCATAACGTAAAAGAAAAGGAAGTCAAGTGCTTTTTCTAATTTAAATATTGACTAAAATGAAGAAAAACATTGTAATAGGAATGAAATTCGCTGAGAAGATGACAAACATGATATTATCTTATTTTGTTCTTTTAAAGTAAACACGCACAAACAGCAAGGAGACGGTTAAGATCTGCTGTCTTTGGCTGACCTATTTCCTCCCAGCTGTCACTGACAAGAGTCTGTGTGTGGGAGATGAGAGAAACTTGAGCGGTTTCATTTTGAGACTTAAAGACGCTGAGGTCACCCAACCAATTATATTCAGTTAGAAGAGATTTACCTTGTTACCCTGACACACACACACACACACACACACACACACACACACACACACACCTATTAGCCAGGGTTCGGCGGAAGCTGAACAGCATCCAAAGTCCACAGGTATCCATCATTTTTATAGCAGGGTTCAGTGCCGGGTCAGCATTGATTCTCTGCTGTATGCATACACATCATTTGGGGTAGTATTTTATAATTCCTAGAAAACTTATAAACATCAAACTAGAGGCTAAAGTTTGCTAAAAAAAAAAAAACTTTGATGTTGGCTTGAGAAATCCTAAATGAGTCAAACGAGCCAAATCACAAATCAGAGCTGAAATGTGGTTTATTCAAGGTGCCATGCGGTTGCTAGGTTCCTCTATATGGTTGCTATGGCATCACTAGGCAATTGCCAGTATAATACCTGAAGTTTTTTTATTTTTTTATAATGCAGTTATATAGCTATATTGTTGCTGGGGTCCTCCTCTAAATGGTTGCTAGGGCATGGCTAGGCATTGGTATGGTGATATCTTAAGAGCCCGAGTCAAAGGAGCCCATGTCTCCATGTTGTTCAAATATAGAGATATAGCTTATTTTACAATATGGTTACTAGGGTCCTCTAAATGGTTGCTAGGGAAAGGTTGTGAGGATGATTCAAAAGTCAGAAGAGCCCAACCCTATTTCTCTAGTCAGGTAACTTTAATAAAAGTTGTAAAAAAAAAAAAAAACCTTTAAACAATGTTAAGTTATGAAAAGAAAACCGTACATTTTAATCTTCTTATAATATTAGAAAAAAATGATAGAATATTGTAAGAAATGTTCTTTTAACCTTTTATATAAAATTCTAATCAGAGGAAAACTGGACATTTTAACATTTTTATAAACATTTCAAAACAATGTTCCTAAAATAATTACCTGGTTATGTTCTAATGAGCAAATTTAGCATGTTCATTTTACTATACGGTTGCTAGGTTGCCTTAAATGGTTGCTAGGGTGTGGTTAGTTGTCAGATGTTTAAAGACTAATGTATTTGAGTCAAAAAAGGCCAACATGCTTGTCTTTATGATGTTCTGTCCAGAGATTTCCCTCTCATCATCATCATCATCATCATCATCATCATCATCATTTTTCAATGGAAGTCTATGAGGTGGTGGTTGCTAGGGTGTGGTTAGGAGGTTAGGGTGTCACTACTTATAGTCCGTGTGCTTTATAGTCTCACACCCTCATGTTTTTGTGAGATATGGGCACACACAATATTTTGCAAATGCAAGTCTAAACCATCAGGAGGAGATGTGGTTTGTGGATTGACATAAACGAGCAGGCCCAATAGTTCCCTGCTGTTAGCAAAAGAATTATGTATACACTCGAACAAATGCTGGGTGAAATATGGACAGGACCAGCGACTGGGTTGTTGACCCAGCAGTTTGCTTGTATGTTTAACCCAATGTTCTGGATAGTAACCCGATCCCTGGTTCTTTCCATATTTTACTTGCTGCTGGGTTGTATTTAACCAGCATTTTTTAAATCTCACAAACTGTATATCAACCATTGCATTAAATTTACACATGCACTCTAAAAAATGATGGGTTTTTTTTTTTTTTTAAACCCATGTGATGGGTTCAGCTTGTTGGGCTCTTGTATTGGGTTGCTTTAAAAATGTATTTATTTATCACATAAGTACGTAGTTCCTCGTTTTTCTGTAACCAAGTTGCTGGGTCATTTTTAGTGATGGGTTATGTTCTTACCCAGCTGCTGGGTTGATGATGAAACAGCCCAGCTATTAAATTACAGTTAGATCGCTGCCCTTCTTTATTTCTAAAATGCTCGTTAAATGAGTTTAGATGTATGTAATATTGTACAATATGAAGTCTTGTGTTTTGTATATGGATGTTCTTGCTTAATAGTAAAGGTTCATATTTAGAATTTAGAATTAAAATTTCTGTATAGCGCATTTCACGAAACGAATAATTGCAGAGCAGCTTTAGACGAAATAAAGGTTCTACAATGTATTTAGTAGTAGCTTGTATGAGAAAGAGGGAGAGGTCGGGTGTTGTTTGGAGATGATGTGGCAGAGGTTTGTACGTTTGGAGATGAATGGACCGTGGTGGTTTTTGAACCAGGATGAAAGCTTGCTCTTCAGCTCATCTGCGTAAACACAAACATTTGGCAACACTCTCACACTTCATAAAACTAAAGCTGAAAATCTCAAGTACCTTTTCTTTTTCTAGCTTTCCACCTTCATTTCTGGACCACAGATATTCTGTTGTTTTGAAACCATTGAGGGTTCGGATAAATATTGGCTCCATCCAGATAACAGGAAGCCAAATCTACACTTTCAGAGAGGGGGGAAATATGTAAATAAAATTCTTTTTGAAATGAAGAAAGGCCAGGAATACGCTGCTTGACTGAAACAACAAAATTATAAAACTCTTGACAGGACACGAATGGAAGAAAAAGCCATTTTCTTTGGAGAAGGTCCAAGGTGAAGGTCTCATTTGCACTTCAAAGATTCATTCAGAGAAAAGCGCTGTGCGTATCTGCCATCTTTCATCTTAAATGAAGAAAGGAGATCCTGCCGGACTCCACTAGTTTAGGGTTGCGTTTAAAACTAAAGTCTTAAATTAGACTTGCGAATTATTTTGTATAAGAAACTAGGTTGGAAGAAGGTTCGCATCAACACAGATATGCACACATTTTGGGCACATGTGTATGAACTTCAAGGCTGACTGCATCGTCACTCAAGTCAAACTATTTTGAGGTAAATTAAAGACACATGCTGTTAAAGCATGCTCTAAGTGCGCTGTGCTCTGAGATAGACTCGAAAAATATCACACATATCAGAAAAATGCCCATGTCGTTTTCTAAATCAACAGACCCACAGGCTTTTATAATTTACTTTGCATCAAGATAAAGCAAATTATCACATACTATTTTAGGAATATACATGTGCCTAACAGTAAATTAAACTTTATTTTGATGGTCCCTTATGAATATTATGTTGACAATAAGTACACGTACATGTCTACTAACTACCAAAATTTTTTTTTTTTTTTTTTTTTAAATGTAATGTTAAACAACCATTTTAGCAGATCTACTTAAAAGGTTTTTGGAAGGTCACAGCACTGTAAAAAAAAAATTAAATATTTAATTAGTCGACAAATTTACTAGCAATTCGTAAAAAGTTATGAAATTATTTGGTGTTATTTAATGCCTTTTTTTATTAATAAATCTTTTTCTCCCCAAAGTGATTAATTGATTGATTGATGGTGAGTCTTATTGAATCCTCATTATTATAAAAAAAAGAAAAACTAAAAATGCGTAAACTTAATGTCGGTATGAAAATGTAACAATAAATTTTCCACAGACCCCGTTGTGACCCCCTGACTGTACCCCTCTTTTTTGAAAAGCTCAGTGTTTGTATGCTTTTGTGGTCCTGCGAAAGTCATGAGAAAACTATATGAAGGCAACGTATGTTATAGACTAGGGTTTAGAAATCTACTGTACATTTCTCTCTGTAACCCATTAACAAACACACTAATTTACATCCACTGATGTCAAAGCATGATTGCATGGAAGAAGAATTTTTCCATATCGTAAAATAACTAGGACGACATTTGAACCGTTCAGAAAGCTGAACATACGTACGGTACATGTACGATAACACACACTCTCAAACATGCTGCGAGCGTCTCTGATGGTCTCTGGCTCTCTGCCACGGTCCAGATGTTTCAGGGCCCCCGGGGGCCACTGCAGGTAAACTAATTAACCCTTAGAGATGCGTGCATGTACGCAGCGAGAAGAAACGGCTGCTTGATTTCTTTTACGGCAGGAAGTACATTTCACGCTTTCTCCACCGATTTCGACTAAAGCAGCTGAAGGATTGCGAGCTTTTCTTTGGCACCACGTGTTCGACTCTCCGTTCGCCCCAAAACCCACAGCCAGCTATTGGAGGAGAGTTACAACCAGCCCTAAAAACACGTGCCCTAGATCGGACACAGATGCTCAGCACATCTGCATGCTAACATACATGCACTGTTAACTCATCTTCGTTTTAAAATGAAAAATTAAAGAAAATGAGTGCTTCGGTTCTTTTTAAAGGAATATTTTCTGGTCCAAAATTTACTTTTGATTCATTCAGTCCCTGCAAAAATTATGTGCCATTTTGTATTTTACAGATAAAAAGAATACACTACAACAATTCTTTTGAACCCGTAATAAATCATAACTAGTAATATCACCATTAATTTAGAAATGGACATCGCCAAAATGGAGTCATTGTTCAATGGTGGAGTCAACTGTGAACTCAATTTCATTTAGTGATTCATTTAGTCATTTACTCTCTGCAGATAACATTGAGGAAGGCTGGCTTTAATACCATTTGATTAATCTTTTTTTTTTTTAAGAACCAGTATATAATAGTCATTTGTTCACATATCGTGGTGCATGCACATCTAAATAACAAACACCGCCTCGCACAGTGATTTCTGACATAATGCATATGAAAGCTTAACAGAACCGGACTTGTCGACCCTGTGCCTGCGCTGACATTTATGGACTTTTCATGACACTTTCAAAGTTAAATGGTGCAAAAAACGTTTTATCTGAAACACATGGTCATGAATCTTTTTTCGTATTAGCTGGTGCATAAAGACTGGGAATTAGTAAAGTACACGTACAAGTAAAAATAACATGGCATCTGAATATGACATAGTATCTACACTACACTTAACCGACCGCTTTAAGATATTTTAGCACGCTTCACAAGACTCGTACATGAGTGTTCACATTATAAGTGGAGTGCTGTACCGGGTGTGCTAACAAGCACGTTTACTTAATAAGAAAAGCCAAATGTATGGAGTTTATTATATAACACAAACATCAAAATGTATTCATTTACAAATTGTGCAGTTTTTTTAAGCTCATAACATAATATGGCGCACAAAGTATCACAAAGTAAGCGACGATCTGCTACTATAATCATAATTTGTGTGAAAAGGAAGAAAGGTTGTTGGTGTTTTACTGCCACTATTGTTCATATCTGCTGGAAACTACATTCTTATAGTTTTCCAACGATCCTAGGTTGGGGTTTTCAATTATCGTCACCTTTTTTTTTCGTGAGCATTCTGGTCATGGTCTGCAGCTCTGAAATCGGTACCATATGACATCAATTTGGCGAAGATGAAACGTTTCCAGGCCAAAGGAAGCACGATCCAGAAGAAACACGACTAACGATCCCACATGGATCCACAGAAAGTGACTAGGAGCTACAGGATAGCGGAGACAAATGTGTCTATTTAGGATCTAACCCACGGTGATGAATGCAGGGGGACGGGGACCTTATTCATATAAATAGTTATATAAAGAGCTCTGGACTGCATTGGCGAGACGCATCTAGTTTTTTCAGCAGTCAAACTTTCACTACGTGTTTACAATCACTACTGTGAAAGATTCGAATCAATTTCGTCGTCGTATCTCAGCTGTCAAATGACTCCAATGAGCAAAATTACAACCAGCACTTGGCCTTGTGCCTGGATGCCAGACCGACCGTGAAGTCAACGAAAAAGACGTAACCTCCAGGATCCATCCGCTCAACCAAAAAGACGCTTCGACGACACGGGAAGAGGTTTACTGAAGCGATAGATGATTTCTCAGAACTGGAAGCCAACGCCATTTCTTTCGACGCCACAAACACGGCGTGTGTGTTTATGCCCGTTTATCTCCAAACTGCATGAGCGGAGAACACACATGAATCACCTCCCGCTTTCGTGTCCGGACGTGTTTACCAGAAGAAAACACAAATGTATAAAATCTATCAGAGGAAGCTTTGGTGTGTGATAAGTTCATAATGGGTTTCTCTGGATGGAGATTACAGGAAGCACTTGTATAAATAGGTCACAATGTTACTGGACTGTTGGAGCTGATTTTCTCTTGGACAAGAGGCAAGAGCCAAATAGGAAACAGGTCCCAAGTGGAAACCGAAGTCGAGAGGACTGTTCAAGCCTTACATAAGCATACCGTGGTGCGGTGACTAGGAATATAAGCTTGGGTTCACCGAATAAGCCTCTTGCCTCGGGCTCAGAACTGTACTGAAAATCCTATGCTGGTCTGGAGACCATCTCGCAAATGAACTGGCACAATATCATGGTTCTTTGATTGTACAGTAATATACAACCTCAAGTATCTAGAGCTTTAAAACTGCTGTAACTGTAGCTTTTTTCTCAGAATCTCAGAAGTAAAACGGCCAGATAAAAACTCACAAATACCGATTAGTTTCTATTCCTTAAGAGTAAAAAAGCTTTCTTAGATTACACTTTTTCTTGTGTAACAACTTTTTGGTGACACATTTGTTTAATTTCACTAATTATAGCAATTATATATGCACGTTTGTGTTATTTTTGTAACCTAAGAAATAATGGAGGATCTTTTTGAGCTCACTGGACATACATCATGAGCGACATCTACATCTAATCAGTGGCAGAAGACACGTTTGATCAGCATCTCAAGGTCAAGCCCTCCATCTCTCAGGACAGACTGGACGGCAGCGTCCATGCAAATGATCACGAAGAGCATCAGACTCAACAGATGTCTCGGCGCAAACACACAGCGCTCATAAATACCTTCAGACGAATGTCTGAGACACCTGCGGGTCCGTGCATGCACATGCAGGTGTGTGTGTTTGTCTGCAGAAGTGTGCATTTATCGTTCATACTGAAGACACAGTTCTTAGTGACGCTTTCGGCATTCCATCATGTTTGCTCTTCAAAATCAAAGACTGTCAAATTCTGAAAAAAACCTTTAAAAATAAATAAATAAAATTAATAAAATAAATAAAATAAATAAAATAAATTATATTAAACTATTTATTATTATTTATTATATTATATTTACTTTTTAATTAAAAATATTATTTTTATATATATATATATATATATATATATATATATATATATATATATATATATATAAATATATATTATTATTATTATTATTATTATTATTATATATACACATACACACACACACACACACACACACACACACACACACACACACACATATATATACATGTATGTATTACTATCAGGATTTGAAACCTTTCACACTAAATGTGAATCAGAGAATCAATAGCACTAAACAGTGGCCCTCAGTGAAGTACATTTACTCACACACTCTGAAGCCGGACCCGGTCTGCGTCTGTGCTCCCTGCTCACTGTTGTAGATGGTGGTGACGTTCCCTCGCTCGCAGTAGTTGGTGCAGCGTCCCTGCGTGCAGCGCAGCCTGCAGATGGTGGGAGTGAAGAGCACTTTGATCCGCTCCGAACCCCCGCGGACGGCTCCGGAGCGCTGCTGCTGAGCCTCGGCTACACAGAGGCAGAGGGCAAAGCAAAAGCAGAGGGGCAGAGTCAGTCTGTGAGGACGCATGGTGAGCCCCGGTCACACACTCATGACACACACACACGCAAACCCGGGGTGAAGACCGAAGCACCTTCTTCTCGGCTCGTCCGTGCAATATCCCTGGAAAGGATCAACTAGTGCGCAAAAAACCCCAATTCCTGTTCTGGCAAGAGATATGAGGTAACGTGCGTCAGCCAAACACACCTGCGTGTGTGTGTGTGTGTGTGTGTGGCTGTGAATGTGTTCAGAAAGCTGCTTGCCGAAGAAACCAGAGCCGTCCTGGTGTTTCAAGGAGCCGTCGCAAGCGAAATCTGTCTGCGATTGAGATCGTATCCATCACCCGCTCGCTCTCCTTCGGCCCTGCGCTCACAAACACACTGACAGGCTTCTCCGAGCTCTCACTACATGAGGAGAGACGAGGAGAGAGCAGAGTGGGCGGCGAAAGCAGAGAGAGAGACTCTGAGTCTCTGGCACTGCACACGGGGTGAGGTCAGCGCCGTTTAATGTGTGTGTGTGTGTGTGTGTGTGTAGAGGGGGCTTGTAGATGAAGGGAGGGCTGTATTTTTCTTTCACTCTGCGTTTTCACTGCTGTCATTTGGCGAGCTTTGGCTGATCCCCCGCAGCGAGCTCTGAACGCTTACGAATAGTTCGGCACGGACCAACGAAAGGAGAGATTCAGAAGAATGTTCACGTTGCTCTTTTGCAGAAACTGGTAGAGTGGACAAAACGACAATAAAGCACCATAACATAATATAAAGTAGCCGCAATCGAGTCGTATGAGAGCTCTGTTTGAAAAACAGTCGACTATTACTATTTTTGACATCAGCTCTAAGCGAATGAAAAGTATATAAAGTTATTTTCTCCCAAATCGAATCATGGAAACGAGGCATTTGTGAAACAAATCCCAAGCGTGTCGTCTTCTGGCGTCGGTCTGAATGAAAACGCTTTGCCACTATAACGCACTTTTGATGCGTTAAGAGATCAGAAAGACTGCTTTTGGAAAAATGAACAAGTAAAGTAAAGCATATATAGTGTTTTTAGCCTTGCATGCATGTCAACCTGTTTTTTGGAACTCCCCTAAAAAATATGAACCTTTCATAATCCGTAATAGGGGCACTTTAAACATAAAGGTTCTTAAAATTATATGTATTTATTTAATGATTTATTTTTTGTCGCGATACCATAGAAGAGTCGTCATAGGTTCTTCAAAGACCATTTCAAGCATCGATTCATAAAGAATGTTTGGAGAATATTTTCATGATCTAATGATACTTTTTTCTACTATAAGGAACCTTTGTGGAACGGAAGGGTTCTATGCATGTTTCTTTAAAATCAGTTCTTTTTTTTGGCATCAGCGGTTCCATGAATCTCCACGAAAGTTTTCCACCGGGAAAAAAACGATTCTTTGTGATTCTTGTGTTCTTTTTCACAATAAGAATGGTTCTTTTATAAAATGTTCACTAAAAGGGGAACTGGAAAAACAAGCAAACAACAACAACAAGCTGTGGAGCAAAAAAGAAAACGCCTTCGAATGATTTAAAACAAGAGAACAAGTTTTAAAATTAGGATACAGGAGAAAAACTACACCTGTAAGTATCATGTAACTAATAAAATCATACAAACCTGAACTGTTTTATGATTAATTATTCTATTTATTTATTTATAGCATTATTATAATTAGTTAACCATTTCTTTCCAAGTAACGCCAAGCTCTAAAATATGTTATCAGGTGGAAATCGTGATATCTCAATTGTTCATCTGCTTATGGTCAGTAATCATGTAGTTCATGTATGGTGGTGCGTTGTTGTCGTTTTTGGAGCTTCACGGAAAAGAGCCGTCAGGATTTTCCTCAAAGATTCCATGGAGTTCAAAATTCCAAATAAATCCCTTTTGAGTTCCGCTGAAAAAAAGCCGGACCTTCGGGTTTGGAGCGACACGAGGCTGAGCAAATGATGGTCATTTTTTGTTTTTGGATGAACTTTTCTTTTTTAACTGAGGATAAACCTAATCTGAAACAGGCTTCTGACCAAATAAGTGTCCGGATCTACTCAAAGACCAACAACGAGGCAAAAGAACAAACTGTTCGGAGCGTTTGAAAGGATTAGCTCTCATAGAAGATGCCGCGTTCTTCACAGATGATATGGTTTACCCAGATCTGGTGTTTAACGGTACTTCTGTTGAATGCACCTGCAGGGAATCAGATCTAAAAAAGATAATTGAATTTTCCTGAAGTATTCTGCTTTTTAGTCTGTTTTCTCCAGAGAAACGTCTCATTAATCTCTCAGACTCTGCTTAGATTTGCCAAAACTAAAAGATTTCTCATTATACTCTTCACGATTAAATAACCTGCAGCCCCAATTTATGTCTATATTATAAATCAGATTCATTTATCATCATTTATATTATCTTTTTCTTTTTTTAGGAGTAACATCAAAGTTTATGAGAAAGAAATTATTATTATTATTATTATTATTATTATTATTATTATTATTATTATTATTATTATATATAATTATTATTATAATTATTATTATTATATTTTATTTTTTTCTGTCAAAAATACTTTAAATATGTACTAAATATACACTGTGTAAACAGTTCAGTTAAATATATTTTAAATACTATATGGAAACATTAAAGATATATATAATATATATATTATTTATTAATTTATTTTTTTAAAGAGCCGTAATTATTTTGGGCATTGCAAAATGTTTCTTAGATTTATATATATATATATATATATATATATATATATATATATATATATATATATATATATATATATATATATATATATATATATATATATATAATGATTATAAGTTATAAATATTTAAAATGCCCTATGCTCACACCTGTTAAATGTTTATATGCACAACGTGAACGTATTTTATTAAATAAAAAATAGATGGAGGGCAAAATAAATGCTCATTAATATATTTCTATTTAAATGTATTTCCAGCAAAAATGGCCACAGATGTACTTCCATACATATGTTAGCTTGTTTTTACTTGATGCAGCTTTCCTCCAGGAAGAGCAAACCGTGGGTTAAATACAGAAATGAGGTGAACTTGATTATAACTCAGACTGACTTGACACACTTTCAGAATCTGGAAGGAACAGACCGAACAGATTCCTCCACACACACACACACACACACACCTGTATCTGACACGTCCCGCAGCTGCTGGAGTCAGGCCTGCTGGGATCATAAATTAATAAGGCTACCGTAGGGAGGACCGAAGCCTGCACTCCTCTGTTCAGATGATCTATGGATCACTTCACCCAAACTGACCGCCTGCTCCGTCCCGACAACATATTCCACAATCACTTACACACATGTATCCAAATAATAACACTAATAAAAAGAGTTCGAACAACAGCATTTCCTTCTTGATCTGCTTTAAAATGACTCCATCAATCATTCGGGAGGAGCTGCTCCACTCTGTCATGATGTCAGTGTTTTACATATTAATGAGGCAGTAAAACATGCTCTACTATGGCAACCGCTCGTGTTTCTCGTGTTGTTTGGGGATGAAGTTGAATTTGTAAGATTATTGTTGTGAATGAGGTCAGCGTGTGGCACTGGATTCAACACACACACACACACACACAGACACACTCACACACACTCACATACACACTCACACACGCACACACGCACGCACACACACACACACACACCCACCATCACTGCCAGTCAAGCTTCACAAACTGCTGCTTT
>NC_056716.1:14989788-15029788 GCF_018831695.1 Puntigrus tetrazona
CAGCTATTTTAGCTAATTATTTGAGAATTTCTGCTGGGAAAAGATATGTTTAGATGAATGAGAGTACGGATTGAGGTGTTGAGACAAACAAAACATATCTCACACTGTATGACCCTTTAAGTGCCAACTATGGTACGGTATACATGAATGCATTTCTTTTGAACTCAAAAACTTCTAGAAACACTACTGTCATGAATTTGGTCATTGAACATCCATTCATTCACCACAAGATGTCATCATTCGCCACATGGACTGCCACATCACACACACACCTCTGACTCCTTACTCCATTGGTTTTACCTGCATTCAATCATACACTCACCTGATTACACGGCCGCATCCAATCAAACACACGCTACATAAATCTTGGCCTTTTCTCATTCACTGCTGAGTATTGTATAGTACTTATCACTGTTTCAAAGAGGCATTTATAGTATTCTTAGCCTGTTTTCCCTGCGTTTTGATCTTTACCTATGTACGTTGGATTCTTTTCTCGACTTGCAGTCTGGATTAGGTTTGCTGTTGATTGACCCTTGCTTGTTTGTCAGACCGTATTAGTATATTGCTCTCCACATACCTATTTGCTGACCCAAGCCCATTTTTGACCATGCCTTTAAAATAAAAGCCTTGCAAATGGATCCCCATGTCTCACAGCTCGTTGGTAACGTTACAATTACACAGATACCCATTTACTCAAAATATCATTTCCATAATGGTCCATTAAATTAATAAAAAAGGACTGCCATTAATACTCTTGCATTACATTGGTTTGCTGTACAACTCAACTGCTCAAACTGATGCAAATGTGGCAACCTTTTTTTTTTTTTTTTTTTTTAGAAAGTCAAAAGGTTCAGCTCGAGCATGCCATGAGCTCATTTTCCCAAACAGAGATCATTTACAGTGAAAACAAGCTGACGTGATCTTGGGTCAACAGCAAACAGCCTATAAAACGAGCATATGGCCATTCCCATTTTACATGCAACCTTCCCAACGCTGCATATGTTATACACACACTCACTCTGCATAAACACCCGCGCCGCCAAAGGAGATGATTCGAGCGAGGCCCCATTCACAGACAACCGTGACATAAGACAACTGGAGAGGTCCTAATACTGAGCCTTGGGGGACTCCTAGATTTGCACTGAGCTCCAGCAAAATGAACCATAACGATAATCAATCTTATACTCTATTTTTCAAATATAGACCATGTCTCTGATTCAAGAAATTATATAAATTGTTCCAAGCGAAATATTCTTTTTGGATTGTCAACAAAAGAGGCAAGTAAAATTCCCGTCTTTGGGGTGCATTAATATGTCCATTCTTTATTTTATGCGTCGTAAAAATCCCCTAAACAGCTAATAAGCTCGGCCCTCTGTGATAAACTACCATTTAGAGAACATTTCTAAAATGCGTACAGTATGCAAAGCACATACTTTCCATAGCAAACTAATGTAAGCATTCATATCTGACTCGACAAACCATGGAAATAAAAGCAGGACTTGTTTGTTTTAGCGATTACACTCTTTGGGTTTAGATGCCAGACTTGAGACTTATCTGACAAATCTAGTTTACACATTGAATGCGATATAAAAACTGTTGAAAGATTGGGAAATTGCAGGCTGTCAGCACAGAATGAGTATGTAGCATTGGCCCGTCAGGTAGATCTTTGAAACTGACCCATGAATGCAGTCTTTCAATAGTCTATTGTGAGAGAAGTGTTTCCACAGGGCAGGAACTTCCTTCCCAAACTCACGTTCAGCAGAGGACTTGCTCAACAGTCTGAGATCATTGCAGAGTGGGCCTTATAGACCTTATGAAGGCAGTAAATCTCTGCGGCACTGTGTTCATTTGCAAGCAAGCAGCTCACGATCTGCTGTTTTCAGGCTCTTATAATAATCAGCATATAGAAAACTAAGAATGTACAGTGCTCCATGCAATTTTCTTCCACAAGATAATTTTTTTTACAGCGTGGTTGTATCACAGCAGTAACGTAGTTCCATCTTAGAGATGCTATATTATTATCGTTGTTATAATAATATTAATAATAAGCATTTAGAAAACCCAGTATCGTGTCAACACCAGTAAAGATATTTCTAATTAGATCTAGTTTCATCGTAAAATATAAAACCTACTGTCTTAAAATCCTAAATGTTGTAAATTCTTCTCTGACGGGCAATATTCTTGTCCAACAAAGTCCAAACTGAAATAATCGGTATAAATTTCACAAATGTCACGTGCACATTTTTAGTTTTTTTGGGCTAATCAAGCAACAAACTTGCATTAAGGACATTACTAAACTGACCTGTGTTTTGTGCCACTCCACTGACCAACTGGAGTTCAATAAGCTACTAATAAAATACACTTTCCATCTTCATTTCGATTCCTGACCGCGAGTGGATGCATTCCACTTTGAATATCAAAGCTCTGATCGGAGTCTACCAAGGGACGAGACGCCTACACTTTATGGTATTCATTGCCCCATCAATCTGAGATCATATGAGGTGTGGCTCTCCAATCATAACACTTTTCCTCAGAACCTTTTGTTCTTTGGCATCTTCCGTCATCTGAATGCAATATAAAAGAAGCATCTGCCTGTGGGGCAGCCAATGACAATAAATATGTCGGTTTAAGGGCGAGCAGTACATCTTCTACTCCACATTATCCACCTTGGCAAAACATGAGGTGAGATTAGAGATAGCTCTATTTTTCATTTCAGGGTGGAGAGCGAGCTGTGAGAAGATAAGGGTTACTTCAGGTCTCAGCATGAGAAAAAATACACTTAAAATAAGTCTATAGAGGTGTTAGCGGTTTAGCATTGGAATGGAATTAAAATCCTTCAGTGAACAACAAGAATACTCCAAGGTGCTCAGGTGGGAAAAAGAGTGCTCAGACAAAGAGATTGTTGAATGAGGTGGTTTCATTGATATCAGCACACAGGTCCTGTGCTGCCATACGCTGGCAGCGAGGTACAGTACAGACAGATGGGTATTTACAGCAGGCGTGGATTTTGGTGTATTAGAGCTCCGCCTGTAGGAACGTCCTAGTAACGCACGCTTTTTTAAAGGGAAAGACTGGAAAGAAACAAACTGGAATAAAGAAATCCACCCTAAATTGAGATCCTGCCATTATGCTTCTCGCCAAAATACCAATTCATTAGAAAATTTGAAACTGTAATTTTTTATATAATTGTTATTTACAAATAAGAAAGTTATTTAGGTCTATATGTGCATATTTTTTTGTGTGTGTGTGTGTGTGTGTGTGTATATATATATATATATATATATATATATATATATATATATATATATATATATATATATATATATATATATATATATATATATATATATATATGTGTGTGTGTGTGTATATGTGCATTTTATATATATATAAAAATATAGTAATTTTGATAAGATTTTATAGTTTATAGATTTAAATACTACAGACATAAACGACTTTAGTATTATATGCTCCAAACAATACTGCACAAATTAAGAGTACACCTTTTAATGTAATGTTTTAAAATGTTAAAGATTTGTTTTTATGCTTGATACTTTTTCACTGCATTAGTGTCTTTCTTTCATTTTGTTTTATTTGCTTGCTATTTTATGTGAAATTGTAATTGTTTTACTGATTGTTTAGGAAGACAAAAAACTGGTGGTACGTAAACATCACGCTGCACGAAACACTGCATCCAATAATACAGCGTGCTCAGCAGAACTTTCCATAAGCAGTGTGGCCGTTAAGTATTTATTGACTGCTAATATATTTTTACTTCAAACTGGATTAAAGCGGCGTGGTAAGCAAATATTCCATTCCTAATACAGCCAGATGGTTTAGTGTAAAACACATTAGTCTTAGTCTCAGTTCTGAAGAGTTGGCTCACCTGGGTGGCTGCCAGCGTAAGGAGTGTGTCTTTCTTGTATCTGAACGGGCATCACTGGAGGCGGATGCGGAGATGCTGCTGGGGATGGAGGTGAATGCGGCCGTTGCCATAGTAACCGTTGCGGCGGAGGCAGTTGGGGGCGCCGTGGGACCAGGATGTGCTTCGAACCAGGTGCTCGCGGTCGGCGTGATGTTGGCGTGTTCGCAGCGATGGCCGTGGAAGCCCGGGCGACACTGACAGACGTTCAGCCGGCCACAAACTGCTTTATTATGGCATCGCGGATGACATCTTGCTAGCGAGAGAGCAACAGAGAAACTACATTGCCATTACTGCTTCACATAACATGTCAAGTTACAGCATTTCCCGGATTAAATGAAGCACACTTCTAGTCAATAATTGGACATTGCACTGGCCCTTTAAAGGCGCATGGGTCAAAGGGTTAGTTATTAGTTGGTAAATCTAACTACATACGGATTAGCAAGGTGTGGATTATGATGAGAAAGCTGAGGGACTGGATTAATACTGAAATAAAGCTCAGGCTGCTGAAGCCCTGTGCATTCAGAGGTCTGGCCTACTTTCAGCACAGGAATGCTCACACATCCAGATGGACAGACATGAAGGACATTTTTACTGCTCAAAGTAAGATGCACGGTCGTAATATACCGAAAAATATTTAACGTATTATGTAACACACACAAGCCTAATAAAATCTATCACTAACTACCTCGCTGAACATATAACTGCTGCACGCTGGAACAAAGAACACTGTGTACAGGTTGGGCAACCTGAACGAGTAATCATTAGTTGAAAATGTAATATACATTAAAGTCTAAAAAAAAGTCTTCTTCATCTGCTCAAGACTGGGAAATTAACGCAGGACACAAAACACTTATAAATATATACTTAAGAATAACCAGATTTAGAGATTTAAATGGACAGGTCTGTACAAAAAAGGAACTGGAAGCATGAAAGTTGTTCTAAGACTTAAAACCAAAATGTGTTTTTGTCTTAGTCCAACTTTAATGGACACTTTTGATCTACTTCATTAAAAGTAGAAATGATTATAGTAGAAATATATATATATACAATTTAAATGTAATAATAATAATTATTATTATCATTATTATTTAAATTAAAATGATATTATTCTAAGGTTCCTCTTTCCTCTTTGAATATTGAGTTGGACAGCAGGGGGCCTTCAATTCAAACAGATTGCGAAACCACATTTTTCCCCTTCCCTCGTGTTTATTATGTTGTTACAGCTCCCAGCTGTGCTGACACTTCAGTTCATCGCTTCATTTGAAAAATCAGACAAATGAAGAGGATTTGAACTGGATGAAACACTGGCAGCCGTAGAGCTGTGTTTGTGTCTTTCTATGAGCACAATAGCATTGTATGAAAGCACGTGAATGGCCCTGAAAAGATACTTACGTTTTGTGCATTGTTTGGTTTTGGGATTGACCAGCCATGAATAACAGCACCTGGCGCCGCAAACGTTGGGCCTGGAGAAAGACGGACAGAGATCAAGGGTGAAACTCTGGGCCTGACAATAGTTTAAGTAAAAAAAAAGAAATAGTAAATGCCGCTATGCACAAAGTCTGCCTGTCCTTGAAAGTGCAGAATAAACTTTAAAATTCACTTTTATTTCACCTTTCCAGGCTCCGCGCCAAATCAATCTGTCCGGCATAATCGCAATTTAACCACTTCTGAAAGGACATTTTTAAAAGACTTACAATCCGTGGCCCTGGGCCCCTTAAGATGCATTGCACTGAGTGAATAGCCTTGGGTTTAAGCTGACCCTTCACCCCGTGTTGCATTCAGCTTGGACAAATAGCTCCGATGAATAAAAATGAAGGGGGGAGCGAGTTTGTTATAGACGCCCCCCTCGTCGGGCCTCTGTCCTCCCAGTGCCAATGCACATGAGAAATATTGTTCTTCCCACAGTGGCGCTGGCAGAAGCGTCCGGTGGGTAAACTTTGCTGGATTAAGAGTCTTCTCCAGACGCCTGGGCCGCATCTGTTTATCTAGCGGCTTCTGGGAGAAAGGGCAATTAGCAGACCAACGCGAGCCCCGGTCCCGGACGCTCGCGCATCAGCCTGACCCCTCGCTAGCGTCGGGAGGGATTTGCTAATTAGTTACAGTATGTGCCTTTATTGTGTGGCTTCTGAAGGGACCTGAGGGACGGCTGTTGTCTGTGCAGCGTAAGCCGATTGGGACGGAGCTGGCGTGGGCCGCACAGGCCATGTGGAGGTCAGAATGACCTATAACCTTCCAAAGCTAATTCAGCACATGCAGATTTGGAGAGTTAACTAAAACCACCGGATCAGTATGTGAGCTTTCAGCTCCTCGGCCGGTTTTATGTTGCACCGCTTGCAAATATGCACGCATATATATATATATATCCATGCATACTATTTTGTGTCCATGCATTCGTAAAGGTATTGTAGAGAACCCACATGTCCTTGTTTCCATAAAATATTTTGAACATTCACGGAAACCTGAAGTTTTCAAGCTTCAAAAAGAATTCGAGCGTACCGTAAATTGTCGGTAGATGTCCTGATTTGAATCTTGCATTTCAAGGCTTTCGAAGCCACACAAAGCTAAAGTTGAGTTTCTGATAATAGTGCATGTAACAAGGAACCTTTTTTCTTTCTTTGAGATAAACCGAGGTGCTTCACTCACAAAGCAACATGGAACGATTTGTTCGCCAATCATCTGATTCAAATCCCTCGTTTACTTCACTTACTTTTATTTTGTCTGAAGATCGAAATTTAGCTTCTTCTTTTGTTGCATGCTTTGTATAAAACGAAAACCATACTGTTTTTGATTCATAGCATGCGATCCTTTTTTTTTGCTGAACTGTCCTTTTAAGCTGAAGCGGTGCTGAGAAGTCTCATAACAGAGACCTTTTACCACTCGTCTGTCTGTCTGATCTCTAAATAAAGGCACTGACCCTTCACTTGGGCCCCTATTAGACCCAAATAGGGACATCTCCGCACTGACAGAATGGAGATTTGCCCCCGTTTGGGTTTTAACGCGAGTCGACACCTAAACGATACATTCCCGAATGAGACGTGAGTGATGTTTACGGAGCTGAGAGGCTCCCATTAGAGCAAGACTCGATAGCGATCAAAGATGCCTGTGTTTATTCTGCTCTCATGACTACGGCAGAATAACAACGTTTTTTTCTCAAGATTTAGACGTGTTGAAGCGATAGCTCACCAAAAAAGAAATTCGTGTCCCTATTTCAACCTGGTCTCATAAAAATATGTACCTCGGTGCACGTTTCGCCACAGCTTCACAGACAAATGCCCACCGGGTGGCGCTAAAACACAGGTTCGATATGTGCAGTGATATGTACTTATTGGTACATATTTCGCGTCTCGCTAAAAAGCGCACCAAGGTACGTTTCTGCCATGAGACCAGGTGGCATTACGTAGTCCCTTTTGCTCTTTTGCACACAACCCGAGCGGAAACAGCCGTGTTTGACATTCACTTTCACTGTACGGAAAAGAGCAGCTTGAACATTGTGCTAAATATGTCCTTTTGTGTTCCACAGAAGACACTCGGTCGAATTACGGGTGAGTAAACGATGAATTTTCACATTTAAATCTGATTTGCCGTCACAAAATAGAAATACATAATAATATTAAAAGTAAATTATGCGGGTTTAAAAGAAACAACACGGTAAATGAATCTCTACGTCGTTCAAACCTCTGCTCCTCCAACACGTCAGCGCGAGCAGAGGCCGTAAAACAAAGACTGTAAATGAACCTTTTATATTTTAAAAATATCATTTACGTTTGCGCAATACAAAAAAGGGGGGGGTTTATGGTTTTCTTCTTGGCCCCGGCTCTTTTTTTCCAGCCCCTCGTAACAGAGAAGCTCCAATAAAACCTCAACCGTGGTCCTCGAGGTCAAATATGTGGGTTAACTGCTGGATTATCACAAAGCTCCCACTTTGGAGCCTCCATCAAGGAGAAAATAATCGTGTTTTTGTCTCCCTTTGAGGTGTGAAAGGCCCTGTTGATGCTCTCTGAAATGAAGCGGTTTTCTGAGCTCTGAACTGTTGAACCTGTTAGCATTATTAAACGCCCTCCTTCTCCTTCTAAGCTACCGTATTCCCCCCATTGCCCCGGGATGGACATGTTTCCACAGTCAATGTCCTCGGTTGACCCAAAAGCACAATGAAGTCCCGAGGAGGAGGGATGTTACAGAAGAGCAGCGGTGCATCCTTGATGAACTCTTACAAAGCTTCAGCGGCATTCTGGCTGCCTCCAAATGAATACGAAAAGAAGGGTAAGTCATTTGCGGCTCTGTTATGGCTTAAAAAGACCCTTCACTAGCTCTCAAACGTTTCAGGAGAATCAGGAATTCCCCTCATTGCTTGAAGGATCAACACTTCCGGTGTTAGTCTAGAGAAACATCAGACTGGACGTTACGACCAACAGAGACGGGCCAAAGTTTTCACGTCATTGTGGATCTGTAAAGAGCTCCGTTTATGTCTCCGGAGACTATAAAGCGCTCGTAAACGTGGAGTTTTAGCTTGGATGCCAGGTGGAGACGCGGGTGAGATGTGTAGTAAACATGATTTGTCTCACAAAAGGAATAAATAAATAATGAAAAAAAAATATATATATATATATATATATATATATATATATATATATATATATATATATATATATATATATATATATATAAAACATTTTTTATTATTTTAATATTAAATAAACACAAAAAAATGTAAAATGTAATTTTAATATCCCATAATATAATATAGAATCTATATCTTTTGCACAATTAAATTTTTTTTAATTACTATCATTTTTTAATTAATGCCATTAAGGTTCTTTATGATTGGAAAAAAAAAAAAAAAATTAAACATTTATGTTCATTTGAAAAGCAATCAAATATAAATAGAGGTCTATTAAGTTTCCATGCGGTTTCGAAGTCATTTTGGCATAAGTATCTTGAAAGATGTTATTACTTTTTGGAATTTAAGAGGAGTAAAAAAAAATACTAATTATGCAGAAACGCATAACTGATCCTGTGCGTGCTTACTATTTTTACAAGTGATGCATACAATAAGGGTCTATTTACTTTTCAGTTAAGAAGTCACATCTATCACACTTACCCTTTTAAATCTATCTGTGTCCGAGTGGAGTTGGCCTGGTGTCTGTGTCTCTGTGCTTTGCTCCTGATTCGCGGAGGATGGATGAGATCAGGAGACATCTGATGACTGACTGATGAGGAGCTCGGCACCGCCAGGGAAAGAGAGGTCACGAACAGCGCTCCGGACAGGCACAGAGACAGCCTCCACAGCTCGGACATCGTCGCTCTCTCTGGATGTAAGTGTGCGGGTTTATCAGAGAGATCCGTCGGCGCCGAGGGCCGCAATCATTCTCTCATCCGCGCGCTGCTGGGACTCCGCTCCGACATGAATGAAAGAGATGCGTGGAAAACTTTCAGCCAATCGGCGGGCTCCGTGGCCCGTAACCAAGAGACAGCCAATCAGAGCTCAGAGTCTCGGAGCAGTGCGATAGATAAACATTCACGTGTTTGAGAGCGTTTCTCTTCCTGGAGGCAGTTTAAGGGAGAGATACTACATAGAGAACTCAGCTTTTTTCATTTAAAAAAGTCACGTTTTTATTTTTATTATTATTATTAATTTTTAATTTATTTTTTTGTGTTGATTTTATGTGATTTTGTTGTGCTGTTTTTTTTTTTTTTTTTTTAATTAATTTTTTTTTTTTTACCTGGCCAAAATAAACTAAACGCAGCGGGTTATAATGAAAAATATAATGCAATTACATGATGTAAATACTCTCTAAAAATTTCTAGCTTTTTTACTGCACTACATATGCATGTCATAAATAAACATAATTTTTTAAAATATTTAATGTAACGTAGATTTTTTATTTTGCTAAAATTAAGAAAGCAATGCATTTCTAACATAACTGAGCATTAAATGATGTTTAATATGAAACGCAATGCAGTACAAAATATATTATGCTTTGGAGTGTTATGAGGTAAAGTTTTCTAAATAAAAACACTGTAATCACTGAAAAACATGATGAAACACTTTGTAAACGTAAGTGTTGTTAAATAAGTAGCCATTGCTCAATTGATTATTGACAACGAGAAAAATAACGTGAATGATGCATAACAAAATGTTTTAAAGTGAGACAAATTGTTAAAAAATTGACAAAACGTCACAGAATCAACAGATCCGATGCTTACTGATGTTCGTGCCTGTTATTTTCTATTTTATTATTTAAAGGGATATTGCGAAACATTAAGAGAAAAGTATTTTTTTTATTAGAGAAGAGAGAGAAAGAAAAAAAGAAACCGCTGGAATATTTCCTTGTTTATTTCCAATTAAAGCAAACTAACTCAATATACTTATATATAATTAACAAATGACGAGCCGATCCCAGATCAGCGGCATGGGAAACACGTCGTGGATATTCCCAGGCTGCTCGAAGCCAACGCAAGGTCTAGTCCCGTCCAGATGTGTGAAGGTTAGGGGCCGGGGGTCCGCTCGAAGTAATGAACTTCTCTTCACACGGGGGTGTAAATGTACACTGACACCCCCACGAGAAGATTGAGGATGATCTCGGGGCCCAGGCGTCTGAGGGCCGCTCCTGTCAAACACACAGCACTACTATTTACTGAGCATCAGATCAATAATACCAAAAAGTGCTTCGTTTAACCAGGGGATGCATGGAATGAGCTATTATTGTCTAGTATTCTCCTCCGATTTCCTGTTCATTGTGCCGTTGAAAATAACAGAGAATGATTTTTATTTGAATGTTAAAACAAATGCACGGTATATTATGCCGTATGTTTATTAATAGCTAAATTTAATTTAGCCGAATTTTAAATTTTTATATTTTCATTAATATTAACATACACGTTTACATACTTTAAATAATGAATGAAAATAAAGTGAATGAATATATAAATAATTTACTTAATTTAAACAGAAATGAATGCTGTTATGCTATGAGTAATTCAATGATAATATTAAGCTAGGGTCTTAAATATATATATATATATATTTATATATATATATATATATATATTTATATATATATATATATATATATAAATATATATATATATATATATATATATATATATATATATATATATATATATATATATATATATAATTATTTTATTTTTTTTTTTTTTTTATTTAAAAATGCTCCAGTTCTTCCTTAGACATATTTCAGGTCCCTTCTCAAATGGACTTAAACGTGTGCCGTTGTGCATCATGTTCACTAGAGGGCACTGAGATTCAAAGCAAATGTTTCACTAAACAGGACACGAAAGAAAGTCATCAGCAAAGTCACACCACAGGAAGAAAGAAAGAATATAACTATATAACCATAACGTGTCATAAACACACGGTACCGATATTTCATTAATGCATCTATAGATTTAAGTCGTACGGCCAATTAAAAGATTATTGGTAAAATGCTCGTGGTTAGTTGTTCATAAACATAAAATAGTCATGGTTCCCAATGAGAAAAACCCCCCAGATATCCTCATTATCCTTATTGCACCTGAAGCTCGTCCTCCTGACCCGTGGTTCTCCTGCCGGTCTTCACGTGTCTCTCTCCCTCCGGATGAACGCAGAGTCCTTGTCACATTCATCACCGGCTCATCTGCTGGTTTTGGACCGGGGTCACGATCAGGAAGACTCCTGCTGACCTCACCAATGCTTTGACCACAAACCAGCGGAGACTCAAACCCGTAAGGCTTCAAAGAGCTTCCTTTACTCCATAACGTGGGCGTGAAGATTGATCGGTGGGAAGAGCCATTCGTCTTCGTTTAAGAAGAGTGTGATGGACCACTTTGAAGGACTCTTCTGATGATCGCTCGTTTGTCCTCAAGAGCCTGGCGAAGAAGTACACTTTTTAGCATACTTTTAAAGAGAGCGATTCTTATATAAAATAAGTACTTTAAAAGCGCAAATATATTCAGGCACTAGTATGCATGTTATTTACGATGAATTAAATTCTATTATAGTTCATATTCATATAAAATGTAATTAGTTTTTTGACCCACAGTCTAATCATTTCATAAGTTATTATTTCATAGGAACGTACCGACATTTTAATAAAAAACTCAAATAAATGAAACTTTTGATTGATAATTTGCAATGCATTTAATACGGTATAAATAAATGTAACATCAAATCACTGGTGCAATTAATAATCAAGTACTTTACATATGCTTTTTTTTAATGCATCAGCTTTAAGAAACATCCAGTAGTTATGAAACAGAAACACGACTCTCTTTAAGTACACTTAAGTGGCATTCCATTTCATTAATATTATATTATTTTCAAGCGCAGCTTTTTTAATTACTTTTAACATTTTAAGTACACTGCAAGTGCACATGTTGTATAGCACGCTAAGGGGTGTTTTCTTGGAGAAAGCGGACCCTTCTGAGCGCCATATGCTCTCCGAGACCTTCTGGGAAGTGCTGTGACTCTTTGAAGGTGAACTCAGTTCTTGCTTTCAGCGCAGAAAGCATAAGCCCTGTAGACCAGGCAGTGTGCATTAACAGAAGAGGCTGTCCTCTGATAAAGCCTGACACAGAACTAATTGCGCGAGGCCTCGGAGAGAGGGAGGTGTCAGACGGGGCTGAACTGTTATAATGGCCAATTACAGCGGAGCGTCCGTGCGCTTTGCACTCACCTGGACGTGTGCACTAATGAGCACTCGGGATATAATTAGAGGTCAGAGGTCAGTGTACCGTAACCCGGGGGTCACCAGAGAAGAGGACGACGAGAGGCCAAAACGCTAGTACGCTTTTTCAAGCAGATAAAAAGATCATATGAAATATTTACAGTAACAAGTATAGTTGTTAGCTGTGCGTGTGTGTGTGTGTGTGTGTGTGTGTGTGTGTGTGTGTGTGTGTGTGTGTGTGCGTGCGTGTGTCTGCCAAAGCATTTTTTACTGAGGTTAGCATTTTGCTATTTTCTTTTTATTGCTTTCAAAAGTACAACAAGAATGTCCGTTTCATGATTGCTATTTTTTTGCTTCGAGTTCAAAAATAGCCAACTTTGGGTTCAGTTCCCATCAGTGTTACTTTTACCCAGCCGGCCAATCACAGCAGAGGGGCGGGACAAACGTCACGTTCAACATGTACCTTAACAACCTTGGAGAAGAAGTAAATATTAGTTTGTCTCCAAGCATCCATGTCTATATTAATAATAATAATGAATGATATTCGGAGGAACATTTCATTCATCACGAGTCTAAACACTGGCTAAAAACAGCCTAAGGTCATTTAAAAACTAAAGAAGCTAAATTCAATTAAAAAAGATTTAGTTTTCATCAAAATGAATTAAAACAGTGAAATGGAAACTCAGAATATGAGTATTTATAATGTTAAATAACACAGATGTATCTAATCCCATGTTATTAACCCACATCCTTGCTGCTGATTCAGTTCAACCCTACTTTATGATTTTAAATAAAAATAAAAACAATGAAGCACGATTGTTAGTTTAATTGCTGAAGGGTATAAACGTCTTCTCCTGTATTATACTGTACAGACGTGAATATGTTTATTCATTACTCATCACTTTTTAATGTAAAAGGGCTTTTACGATCGCTATAAATAAAACCCTGCTCATATATGCAAAATTAACGTGATGCATAAAAAGTAACTGAGTAATGTAAAAGGGTACTTTTTTAGGGAGTAACGCATTACTTTTAAAAGTAGCTTTCCCCAACACTGATGACAGAGATGTCTTATTAGTTTTCTTGAGTCACTACACAGTATGAAGTATAACGTAATTGTTATCCGAAAGAAGAAGCTACTCATGAGCCATTGATTTTATTACGTGACCAAGATGGCGGACGAATCGCTGCGTCTGGAGCAGTTGTTTTTGCATGGCATCTATTTTCTATCTACGGTGGATATAACTCATGCTTTTTGTTAAACAGCGGCGAAGTGGCTTCAAATGAAAATGCAGCACCTACTCTGATTCTGAATGCGTCTCGTATCAAGCGTGTGCAGCGGAAAGGAAAATCACATTCAGTGTGAATAGCCCCTAATCTCCTCGTCTATTAAACACATCTCCCTCATCAGCGGAAGCGACTGGTCAGTTCGTTGGTGGACGACTCTCAATCAGCTCAAGCCTCGGGGCACAAGAATGTGCTGAAGAGTCAAATAACAGAGATGAAGACGAGGAGAATAGCCGCTGCTCACGCTGCAGACAAGCTCCTCTCACAGATACAGATACATAATTATGGCCTACATTTTGAATCCCAGAAATGCAGGGTACGAGAGAAAATTTCTATGCGTAACACATTGACTACAGTTTTAAAAAGCCATCATTTTGCATCCCGACGGCAGATCACGATCATGATATCCTCATGAGGTGAGAATACACAGATGATCACTGACTTTATATACAAACAAACACAGCAGGATTTTTCCATTCATATTTTTGCAGGTTATGTTGTTGCACCAGTAGGTGTCTATATAAGTGAGCCATTGAGTTTACTAAACCAATTTATTCAAAAAGCGGCGATGGACTCTTAAGTTAATAACATTAAAAATAATAATAATAATAATTTAGCTGCAGTTGTGTGTTTGTAATACACATTTATGACGAACCTAGAGTTGTTTTACTTTTGTATTAACAAATAATAATCAGAACAACTCATGCATGCGTGTACCCAATGAAACAGCCGAGGGGAAATTTGACATCTCGCGCCATGCTGACCAACGTAAGCAATCTCTTGACATTTTATCCTATTTTGGAGAGTCACATAAATGTATGCTATAGATGTTTACGTAGCTATGACATCTTTAGCTTCTGAGAACACTGGAAACGGCTGAAAAGGCTTAACAGAACTGAACAAGCAACTGAATATATATATATATGAATGAGTCGTTGAATTACTTACTCAACCAACTTGTTCGAACTTCTCCGGTTTTCTTCGAAATAGCAAACATAAACAAAACAACTGGCAATACTAAGATGTTATTATGTAATATATTCTTTATTTTTAACTTTCCTATTAAAAACAACATCACATAGGCACGATGTGTCTTTGGTTTCAGACACTAAGATAACGTTTATTAGTTGTTTCAATTTATTTTTTATAGTTTAGGTAGACAGATGGATAGTTTATATTTCTTTCTATATATCTATGTTATTTAACTGCTTTATCCCTGTGGCTGAATGTTATCCAGCGGTGTTGCTTCTGCATTATGCTTCTGAATTATATAACTGCATGATCTCATTAAGAGCGGTTTAAATTTCAAGAAGAAAATGTGTGTTACTTGCCCACAGAAAACACAGATCTTGGAATTTAATTTACCCATCCATTTTTCTGAATGTGCTTTTCACATTTAGCTTCAGGGTATTTCTTGCTTCAGTAATGAAGGAAAAGGCCTTGCAGTTATTTAAAGCAGCAAAAGATGTGAATCTATTTCTGTGTGTGTGTGTGTGTGTGTGTGTTGTTTGAGTGCCCATGTGTTAAAAAGGGCTGCCATGCCATTAGTTACGAATGCATACAGTATAAATCATAGGCTATCTTTGAGATGGAAAATAAGATAAAGTGCCAAACATACAAAAATGATTCTTGATATAACTCGGAAACAACAGCTTGAAGTTAAAACATATTATAGATGGGATATGGGATATAAAAATGTTTTTTTTTCGCTTCTGCAGATGTTAACTGCTGGACTGGAGTGCTGTGGATTATTGTAATGTTTTTATCGTCTGTTTGGACTCTGACGGCACCCATTCACTGCAGAGCATTAGTGAACATGTAATGTAATGCTACATTTCTCCAAATTTAAACTCAATTCATGTCTGTGCATAAATGTAAGCATCACGATTTCCATTGGTGCATGGTTTGGTAGGATCTGACAATATTTAGCCAAGATATAACTATTTGATAATCTGGAATTTGAGCATGGAAAGAAAAAAAGTAACCTGTAAAGTTGTTCAACCGTATTTATGGTTGAATGGCATTAAAGAATAATCAATAATCATGACCCATACGATGTATTCTTGCCTATTGCTTTTGTGCTCCAGGCTCACATTCACTCAACATAAGAAAGCATGATCGTGTGGGTTAAAACTCTGTTCCTTTTCAAAGTAAAGCAGGCTTATTTGGATGCGCTTGTTCCTCTGATCAGAATACAAATGATTCTAGATGAATTTGAAGAGAACCGTTTGCATTTTGGAGCTCTTTTGTGGCACCATGTGGAAAGCTGCTTCTGTAAAATACTTTAAAAAGAAAAATCCGTGTCAATAATTCAGGATCCTGCTTCCAGCGACAGGATCTTCACACCGTCGCTGTGTGTCCTCCTGTACCTGCGCAGGACAGTGTGTGCTCGGGACCCATATAACAGCAGGACGCTGTGTTAAAAACACATACAGGAGCTCCCTCGTGTCCCATGCATGCGCTCTTACGGTATTACACATCAAACCTGTTCTGTTTTGGGAGTTCAGGAAGAGGACATAGCAAGCAAGTCTGTCGTACAATGAAATATGTATAAATGCCTTTACATTTGAAAGATTTAGGTCTGAGGCTGAAAGAGCTTCTCCGGCTTTGTAACATGTGGCATATGGGACTATGAGAATATAAGCACATGGGTTTTCCTAATCCTCATACATCCACAGCCTGAACTCAAAAAGGAAATAACGCAGGCGCTTTCCATGAAAAGGTTACGTAATTGGTCTTGAAACATTTTTTTTCCCCCTGCATATAGTCAGCGAAAGGAGGCGCTTGACCTAGATTTATCTGAGATGTATAATTGTTTTAGTTTTTTTTGAAGATTAGCATTTTTAAAGCCCTGATACCAACATATGGGCTCATCTTTATATTTCCCCATTCACTAAATAAAAATAAGAGTTACACTTTATGTTAAGCGGCCTTATCTACTATGTACTTACATCAATGTACTTATTGTGCTCGTATTGTATTACAGAACACTGGCTGCTATAGAGGTAGGATACGGGTAAGTTTAAGCAGGTTTGGTGGTACGGGTCGGTCGAAGGGTGTGTTAAGGTGTAAGGTATAATTATAAAAGTAAGTGTAATTATAAATGTAGTTCCAGAAATTAATTACATTAATAATTATTGCATGTACACCGATATATAATTGAGATATAAGTACATAGTTAAATTAGGAGCAAAATAATTCTTATAAAAACGTATTAAAAACGGCGTAAATATAACAAATTATTCACACCTACTGTGCAAAACGCGGAATACTATTTTATTTATTATGGTAATAATTTAAATATTTTTAAATGCAATGATTTAATCGTTGAAGAAGGTCGGGATCAGACCAAAACCATAACATTGTAACGAAGATTTTATATATCTAAAATTAGCCACTATATTAGTTCATCAAACACATATAAAGCATATCGCAACAGAGCCTCGTTGGACTTTTGGGACTTTTCATCATACTGCATCTTTCATATCGTATTTTTCATATTACATGGCTGGACAGCCCTCGTAAATATATAAGATGACATGGCACAGGCATGTTGGGACGCCTCTGTCCACGAGAGCAGATGGTGTTGTGTTGGCTGCAGGCGTTCCTGCTCCCAGTGGGGCCGCTCACTCGCTCTCCCCCTACACTTTCCTGACGTTTCTCCCCGTCATCTTCCCTTCCAAGTGAGCAAATGGGAGAGAGGGAAATCTTTTTATACCTTCAGACTGGCTACGCACTTTTTTTTTTTTTTTTTTGTGCACCAGAAAACACAATACGCCAAGGGGCTTAATTCATAAAATCAGCTACACTGAGTGCTTTTGTAGTTGGTGTAATGTAACATCCAACCAGCAGAGGAGCCCTCTCCCGAGTACTGACTCGAGCCGCTCCTCTACTACTACTACTACTTCGGGTTAGGGCTATATAACCGTAGAGCACCAGGTGCTCTACGCGAAGTATTGCCAGCCTGTCTGCCTTACCAAGCATTTACCATTGATCTACTGACTTCTATTGTGTATGACCTTTTGCTTGCTTTATCGACTCACGGCTTACGGATCTTCCTTGTCTGTTACGGTAACCGATTACTACTGAACTTTGTTATTGACCTCTGCCTTCATTCGACTTTGCCCACGGATCTCCCTTTGTGTATGTTTGCCTTCTGGACTGATACTACTGTTGCCAACCCTTGCTTGTTTCTGACAATCCTCATCTCTGTGTGTGTTTCCAATAAACATCCGCAAATGGATTTCGCAATCGGCTTCCGCCTCCTCCTTACAGAATACTTCGCCTGACCAGACTCCAGCGGATGTGACACACATGCAACAATGGATGGCATACCAGGAGGAGCTATTGAAAGGTTACCAGTCTCGATTGGATCAACTGCAGTCGGTGAACGAACACCTCACCCGGTACATTCAGGATCTACCCCCTACCACGTTTTCTACAGTAAACCTTGCCTTACCCGAAAAGTTTGACGGTTCTGCTGAACGGTGCAAGGGTTTCATTGCCAGGTCAGGCTGTATTTGGAGTTTCAGCAGGGTAGATTCAACAATGAAGAAGTCAAGTGTGCATTTATTATGACGCTACTGACTGGAAGAGCGATTGACTGGGCGACTGCAGTTTGGGATACAGATCCCACATCAAGACATCTGCTGACTATTTCTTACAGATGCTAAGAGAGGTGTTTGAATATCCTGCAGGGGCAAGGATATTTCAACCCAGTTAATGGATCTGTCCCAGGGTAAACGCACAGCCGCTGATTATGCTATTGAGTTCAGGACGCCGCTGCTCAAAGCGGCTGGAATGATGTCGCACTCAAGGCGACTTTCAAACGGAGTCTCACGGCAGATTTACAGACGGAATTGGCGTGTAGAGGTGAGGATTTATCTTTTTCTGATCTCGTCAACTTAACCATCCGTATCGATAATCTTAAGCGCCAGGCACCACAGCGTAAAGCGCGCCGTCTATGATCGCGAGCCAGGAAAGGAATCAAATCGACACGAGTTAATGGAGAAACCGGAACCTATGCAAATAAACTCCCAACGTGTCTCTATGGAAGAACGCGAACGCATGGCGTCGTCTTCAACTTTGCTTTTACTGTGGAGAAGGGAAACATTATCAGGTTGACTGTCCTCACAGACCCACCACTACAAACCGGGTAAATATGAATCATTTTCACGCACTGAGCAACAAGGCTCTCATGTTACCTATCATGCTTGGTCTAAACAATGTAAAGGTTATGTTTGGCAATGGTTGACTCGGCGCGCCTTGAATATCATCAGTCGTGAGGTAGTCGCCAAATATCACATTCCTTCTCAACCTTGTGAATCTGTTTTAAGGATCAAGACCATTAATGATGAGGACATCGGAGGAGGCATTTCTCACAGAACCAAGGCTCTTACTCTCCAGGTTGGCATGTTCCACAAGGAAACCATTACGTTCTATATCGTTGATTCATCCAAGTATGAAGCAATCCTCGGGTTCCCCTGGCTTTCCACCACGACCCAACTATATCCTGGGGTAGAGGTGAGTTAACGCAATGGTCTCACACGTGTATTAACAGATGCTTCGCTGTATCTCCAAGGAACTGCCTCACCACCAGTGTAGAGAGTAATGGAGGATCAGAGGAGAATCAAGATACCAGCATGCTACAGGCAACTGTCAGAGGTATTTAGCAAATCACGGGCAACAGAATTACCACCTCACCGACCATGGGACTGTGCGATTGACCTCCTACCTAACGCCATGCCACCCAAAAAGCAAGGTATACCCATTGTCACTCACTGAAAGCCAGGCTATGGAGGAATATATTAATGAGGCTCTTAGCTTTGGGTTCATTAGACCCTCCACATCACCTGCAGCAGCTGGATTCTTCTTTGTCGGAAAGAAGGATGGAGGCCTGCGTCCATGCATCGATTATCGAGGCCTAAACAACGTCACAGTCAAGTTCGATATCCCCTACCTTTAGTTCCATCAGCTCTAGAACAACTACGTGAGGCAAAAGTGTATACTAAGTTAGACCTCCGTAGTGCCTATAACCTGATAAGGATCAAGGAGGGAGACGAGTGGAAGACTGCTTTCATGACGACTAGAGGGCACTATGAGTATCTCGTTATGCCATATGGGCTAGCTAATGCTCCAGCTGTGTTCCAGTCCTTCATTAACGAAATCTTCAAGGACATCCTGAACAAATACGTGGTGGCTTATATTGACGATATTCTCATCTACTCAAAGAATGAAGTCGAGCACATTGGACATGTCAAGGAGGTACTGTCCAGGTTACTGAAAAACAGGTTGTTTGTCAAGGAGGAGAAATGTGAGTTTCATGTGTCACAGACTTTGTTCCTAGGTTACGAGATCAGCCACCAGGGAGTGAGGATGGACGATGACAAGGTTAAAGCGGTTACGGAGTGGCCTCAACCCACTACGGTCAAGGAGCTACAGCGGTTTCTAGGGTTTGCAAATTTCTACCGACGCTTCATCCGAACTATAGTATTGTTGCTGCACCACTAACCTCTCTCTTAAAGGGAAAGCCGTCCAAGCTGAGATGGAATGAGGGAGCAATTAAGGCGTTCTCCAACCTCAAGAACGTTTCACCACAGCCCCAATTCTCAAACATCCTAATCCGGAGCTACCATTCATCGTGGAAGTGGATGCATCGGACTGCGGAATTGGAGCTGTTCTCTCACAGCGTCACGGTCAACCAGGGAAACTTTATCCTTGTGCTTACTTTTCCAGGAAATTAACGGCAGCTGAGAGAAATTATGACGTGGGAAACAAGGAACTGTTGTCCATGAAAGCGGCCATTGAGGAGTGGAGACACTGGCTAGAAGGAGCAGTGCACCCGTTCCAAGTCATCACGGACCACAAGAACTTGGAATACTACATCAAGGGAGCTAAAAGGCTGAACCCCAGACAGGCAAGATGGGCACTGTTTTTTACTCGTTTTCAGTTCACTGTCACTTATCGTCCAGGTTCCAAGAACAGTAAGGCTGATGCACTGTCCCGAAGATATGACGCACCACAGAAGGAGGGAGTCCCGGATAATATTCTGCCACCCACGGTAATCCTGGCACCAGTGTCATGGGATATAATGGAGGAGCTGCAGAGGAATTACAGCATGAACCAGCACCCCCTCAATGTCCCCCTGGTAAACATTACGTACCATCGACAATACGCCAACGCATCATACAATGGGTACACACTTCACTGAGTTCAGGTCATCCAGGCATCAATAGAACACTCCAGTTAGCGCAGAACGCCTTTTGGTGGCCGTCAATATCTCGGGATGTGACGAACTATGTCAAGGCTTGCCAGGTATGTGCACAATGCAAGACCCCCAGAGAATTGCCTGCCGGTTTGCTCAAGCCTTTGCCCATTCCTCAGCGACCATGGTCGAACCTATCCATTGATTTCGTCACAGATTTACCATTGTCTAACGGTTTCACAGTCATCTTAGTCATTATTGATAGATTCTCGAAGTCATGCCGATTAGTTCCCATGAAGAACCTCCCCACCGCCATGGAAACTGCTCTCGCCCTGTTCGAGCATGTTTTCAGAATCTACGGATTACCCGAGGATATAGTGAGTGATAGAGGTACTCAGTTTACTTCACAAGTATGGAGGGCCTTCTGCAAACACCTCGACATTAATGTGAGCCTTACCTCAGGCTACCATCCACAGGCTAATGGACAGGTCGAGAGACTTAATCAGGAGATCGGGAGGTACCTTCGGACCTATTGCCACAGAGAACAACACCGGTGGTCTGAGTTTTTACCATGGGCTGAGTATGCTCAGAACTCACTAGTCAAGTTAGCTACAGGTATGACTCCATTCCAGTGTGTCCTCGGGTATCAGCCGCCCATGTTCCCGTGGTCAGGAGAACCATCCAACGTTCCAGCCGTGGATGATTGGATTCGTAGGAGTGAGAGGGTGTGGGATAGCGCTCATGTGCGACTACAAAGAGCAATCAGGTATCAGGAGACTCAAGCTAACCGCCACAGACGCCCACATCCCCCATATCAACCTGGACAAAGGGTCTGGCTCTCGACGAGGGACATCAAGATGCGGCTGCCCAGTAAGAAGCTAAGTCCAAGGTATGTAGGACCATTCAAGATAATAAAACAAGTAAATGATGTCACTTATCAACTTGAACTGCCTACTAATTATCGTATATCTCCATCCTTTCATGTATCCCTCCTCAAACCGGTCCACCCGGGAGTTGACCCTGGCCATGAAGCCCCAGAACCACCGCCGCCACTTGAGATTGACGGGAACCCCGCCTATCAAGTGCGCGAACTACTGGACTCGCGGAGACGAGGGGTCGGCAGTACTTGGTGGACTGGGAGGGTTCTGGACCAGAGGAGAGATCCTGGGTAGCCGCTCGGGACATTTTGGACCCATCCCTTATAGAGGAGTTCCACAGAGCCAGACCCGATCGTCCAGCACCTCGCCCTAGGGGAAGACCACGTAATCCACAACGAGATTCTGCCCAGGACCAACCACGACCACGGGACACCCACGAAACCAACCACGAGATTCTGCCCAGGACCAACCACGGCCACGAGAACAACCACGAGACCAACCACGAGATTCTGACCAGGACCAACCACAACCACAGGGACGCCCACGAGGACGTCCACGAAGAGCTCCAGGAGTCGCTCCTAGAGGGGGGAGTTCTGTAACATCCAACCAGCAGAGGGAGCCCTCTCCCGAGTACTGACTCGAGCCGCTCCTCTACTACTACTACTACTTCCGGGTTAGGGGCTATATAACCGTAGAGCACCAGGTGCTCTCTGCGAAGTATTGCCAGCCTGTCTGCCTTACCAAGCATTTACCATTGATCTACTGACTTCTATTGTGTATGACCTTTTGCTTGCTTTATCGACTCACGGCTTCACGGATCTTCCTTGTCTGTTACGGTAACCGATTACTACTGAACTTTGTTATTGACCTCTGCCTTCATTCGACTTTGCCCACGGATCTCCTTTGTGTATGTTTGCCTTCTGGACTGATACTACTGTTGCCAACCCTTGCTTGTTTCTGACAATCCTCATCTCTGTGTGTGTTTCCAATAAACATCCGCAAATGGATTCGCAATCGGCTTCCGCCTCCTCCTTACATGTAATTCCAGTTTAAATTCCAAGGGATTCCCTTCATAATAAATAAAAAACTGCATTTTCTAGAATGTTTTTTTTTTTTATGAGCTTAAAGCACAGAAACTGCATGACTGAAATAAATCCTTAAAGGGGACGGTTTTCCCAAAGTGAAAATCCATATTGTTTGAAACCTGTATAACTCGGTGGAAGACAAAGGTGATTTTAAGCTGAATGGAAATCAGTCACCATTCATTTCTATTACATATTTTTATCCACGCAAAGAAAGTGAATGCCGTCGTTCTGCCTAACGTGGCCTTAAAAAAACAAGACAGATTTGTAATTTCTGGGGAAACCATCTCTTTAATTACAAGAAACGTCAGATACATCTTTTTAAATCTTTTATGTTTTCTTTCGAAACATTGCGGAAGAAGCTAAAAGCCCATTTCAACAGTCAAAACCATTTCATATGATGTTATAAAAGCATGTTTATAATGCCATCTTTCTCCTACCGTCAAACCATTTTGGTCGTACAAAACTATTACAACGCTACGTTTTCATCAGGTTGGAGTTTTTCGTTGCAAAAAGCACATTGAATAGAAAGTGTTCGTTTGAGATCGGTCATTCTTATCATGACAGCGACGTTAGAGGTCGTTGACCCGCCTTTCAAGTAAACGTTCCCACAAACCCCGCTGAACACCTGAGAACAAGACGTCGCTGTGGCATTCTGCTCTGTTGTGCTTTATAGAGAGACAATTCAACATAAAACAAGAAATAACCATTCCCACTCTTATTTCTACATAATCCTCGACATAATATTGCTCTCCTCTGGACCCAGATGAAAGGTCAGCTGTAAGTGAAATTCACACACATCTCAAATAGCGTATAATACTTACTGTAAGTCAGAGTACATGCAAATATAATCAAGACTCTACAAAATGAACCATGAACAGATATACAAATAACGGACGACCGCGTTCTAGCTGAAACGAAAAGGTCTCAGCCTACTTTTGAACGTAATGCTTGCGTTTTCTCGACTGATTGAATAGGTCAGGCACTGCTTGATGGTTTTTGGTGATGGAACACGAGGCCAGTTTGTTCTGCTCTGCTTTATTGCCATTGTTTCAGATGAGGGCGTCCTGTCTCTCGAGATCTCAGAAGGTGGTGTAGATGTAGACAAATATGACCACCAGCAGGTTGAGCACGGTGCCGATGATGCCCAGTATTGCCAGAATCCTCTCCTCGCGGTCGTTCTCTGGCTCCTCCGCGATGGCGCGACACCTGTGATGATGGCCATGGGGGAGCATGTTTAATATCACTGATCCCCACCTCCAGGGGGCGCCACGCCTGCTGCAGAGAGAAACACAGACACCTGAGTGAAGGCACAGTACTATAAAGTTAGACCTTTATACTAGACCAGAGTGTTGCTAATACATCACTAGGACATTGTGTTTGCTAGGTTGTTCTGGGTGGTTGCTAGGGTGTTCTGGGAGGTTTCTAGGTGGTTGTTAAGTCAGTAGGAGGCTTCTTATGTGTTTGGGGTGGTTGCTAAGGCATTGCTAATTCATTGTGATTGAGCATTTTGTGAGGTTTGTACTGGAGTTTCAACATGTGGTTGCCAAGGCATCCTGGCTGGTTGCTAGGGTGTTCTGGGAGGTTTCTAGGTGGTTGTTAAGTAAGTAGGAGGCTTCTTATGTGTTTGGGGTGGTTGCTAAGGCATTGCTAATTCATTGTGATTGAGCGTTTTGTAAGGGTTTGTGCTGGAGTGTCAACATGTGGTTGCTAAGGCATCCTGGCTGGTTGCTAGGGTGTTCTTGGTGGTTGTTAGGTTCGCAGGAGGGTTCTTATGTGTTCGCAAATTATTGTATTTGGAAGCAAATTATCGTACACAATGTAAACATACAGAATATAGCTATCTAGACCAACAACTTTTTAACACGACCTACAAATGATCACAATAGATAAATAACTAGGTGTACGTAAGTGGGAAGGTCCAAACTCCATCTCTGAGTTGCAGTTATGCAAGATATTGAAGGGGTCTGCTACTGGTATAAATTTGATGCCGTCATGGACCATAACATAGTACTGATAATTGATCGTACATCATACAGAGGTCTAAATTATTGTACAAATATGATAATTATAGTACGTCTTGCAACACTGTTGGGGTGGTTGCTAGGCCATTGTTAATGCATTGTGACTGAATGTTATTTAAGGGGTTGTGCCAAAGTGTCAAAAGGTGGATGCTATGGCATCCTGGCTAATTGCTAGGGTGTTCTATGTTGTTGATAAGTTGGTTAGAGGTTTCATATGTGTTGCTAAAGCATTGTGATTGATGTGTTTTCTAAGGAGTTGTGTTAAGATTGCTAATAGGTGGTTGCAAGGGTGTTCTAAATGGTTGATATGGTGTTGCTAAGTGCATTCTAGGACTTTGAAGATAGCCAGAGTGTCGTCTAGGGCTCTCTAGAAGGTTTCTAGATGGCTGTGTGTTCTAGGTAGTTGCTAGGTTGGTAGGAAGTTTGTGTTAAAGGTGGTTACTGGGGTGTTGCTAAGGCTTTGTGATCGAGTGCTTTCTAAGGGTTTTTGCTAGAGTGTTGACAAGTGGATGCTAAGGTGTTCTGGGTGGTTGCTAAGTTGGTAGAACGTTTCTTACATGTTCGGGGTGGTTGCTAAAGCATTTCTAAGGCTTTGTCAGTGAGTGTGTGCTAAAGGGTTGTGATAGAGTCTCAATGTGCGGTTGCTAGGGCGCTCTGGGGGGCTTCTATGTGGTTGCCAGGCATTTTCTTACAGTCTTGAGTCAAAAGTGTGAACCCTTGAATATTACAAAAGTGTGAACCCTTGAATATTACATTCTGCTTTTAAGTGATGGCTTCATAGTGTGTTTTCTAGGGTGTTGCTATGATATTATGGGTAATTGCTAGAGTTCACTGAGTGGTTGTTAGGGTGTTGCTAAGGAGTTGTGGGTTATCACTGTGGGGAAACCATCTCTAATTACAAGAAACGTGATACTAGGTGGTTTCTAGGGCATTCCTTGTATTATTGCTCTTAGGCTATTTTATAAATTTTTATAAACATCTAACAGAACAAATATATCACACTTAACCAGTCACACACTTAATACCAGCCTTGATGTTATCATAATATTAAAAGCAATCACCACTAAACTGCATAAATGGAAAAGATATTTGAACTCAATACTGGAATCGAATGATTGTATTGCGTGTTAATAAATTGTGCCTTTGTAGATTTTAAATGCTATTTCTTTGAAATGGCATGAAATATTCATGCATACATGACTCCTCATGCTTGGTCGTGAAATCACATGAAGCATATTACAGTTGACTGAAGGGCTTGTTCTTAAAATAGAATTCCCTGGATTGTCGTTTCTGTTTTGTTTCACGAATCTGCCTTACCCACATGTCAAAGTGAATGTTTTATAACGCTTGTTCGCAATCATGGCATCCGGTTTTGCCACCTTGTCGTTAAACGGCTAATCAGTTGGACGGGAACTGAGCAGATGCACATGCTTTGAGGGCACACTCGGTGAAGATGGCCATGTATCTTCTCAGGTGTTTGGTATTTGTTGTTTTTGTCACAGAAGATGGCTGGAGGTCAGCAGCACTGAGCCGAGCAGCTGTTGCGGCAGCATAAGGACCCATGAGAGCCTGTGAGACAAGGCTGTCACCCTCTCTCCACTCTGCTGTGGCTTAGCCATTCAGCGGTGAAACGCGATTATTTCCAACCCAATTAGGGGGAAATACAAGCGGCACCTCCTCGCTCTAGGCCCAGTCAGAAAGGCACTTGCACATGGCCGGAACGCCTTGCGAGGCTCAGAGGGATATTCAACAACCCTGCGCAACAGCCAAATGGCTTCTAGAAATGAGGGGGAGTGAAAGTAACGGAACGAAACAGAAACACTGGGAAGAGACGAAAGAAAGGAAAACAAGAGTGCAAACAATGAATTTTCTGAATACAAATTTAAAAAGCAAGGTAGTAACTGATTATGTGTAATCTGTATTCCAAAATTAAGTTACTTGTAATTAGATTACGGTTACATTTTATTGAGTACAGGATTACATTCTTATTTTGATTGGTGTTGTTTTAAAACGATTTAGTTTCATTTGTAAATGGATAGTACCGGTCCTTGATTCTGATTGGATGAGCCACAAACATACACTTTGATAACATCTGTGTTGCTCGGCAACCGCGATTCTGAGGAACTACATTGTTTGGTGAAAGAATAATGCTTTTTTTGTTTGTTTTTACGTCATTACAGTTTATTTTGTGACACTCTGCTTTGCACCGTGCCTTACATGTCGCCGGGCCAGACGGATTTAAATGATCCAGATTCGTTACACATTTATAAAGTGCGCAAGGCACATAGCTCAAAAAAAGTTGCCTGTCAAAACTGCACAAAAAGTTGACTTGTGCATCATGAAAATGTGTATATATATATAGTATGCCCAACAAAAACAAAAAATCATTGATATGCAAAAAACGGACTGCATATGATCCGCACATGTTTAGCGTGCATATAATACACAGTATTCCCGTGCATATGATACTCATCTACCCCACAACCCTAATCCTACGCATTACCTAGCATATACATGCCAAAGTCAATTTTCGAGTTGTGTCATTTATAGAGTTGACGAGACATTTTTTTTTTTAATGACCGCTGGACATTTTAGTTTCCTAACTATTTATTAAACAGCAAACACACACTATTCACACTCAGTGCCCGAATCCACTCACTCGTTTTAACTCGGGAATAACGAATGAGGGTGGAGGTTGCTATTTTTGGGCATTTTTTTTTTTCTTCGCTTCACACACCAAGGGTACGAAACCCAAAAGGAGTGTGTTTTCAGTCCAGTGACATGTGTCGGGGCAGCGAGCCGTGCGAAAACCAGAGGAACTCCGGTGCTGTGTTGAGTCAGAGTTTTACACGAGAAAGAAAAAGTGGGGGCAGACGATTAGACGAATGAAAGATGGGTCGGGTTGACTCACACTGTGCGAGCCCAACAGCCTAAAACCATTGTCAGAAAAATCAGCATCATCTGATGAGCTCAATGAGTCAAGCATCTTGTTCTATCCATTGTACTAAGCAGCTCTTTAAATGAATTCAACAAAACAATAGTGCTTGAAGCCAGGAAGAAGAGTTTGCATTACGCTGTGTTTTAATCTACCTAGTTATCTATTAGGGTTGAAACATTACACATCGGTTTTGGCTTCATGGTATGAGTTCGTTAAAACAGGAAATGCATTCTTTCATTTATTTTAAACAGACAGTAGTGTTTCATCCGTACGCAATGAACAGTTGTTATTTATTTGATTTAGATTGCATAATTTCAATATTTAAAGCAAAATCAGAATGCATGCACAAAACAAGAACAGCAGACGGACTAGATTCACTCTTTTATGAAGCGGCAATAGAGTGATACAATTCTATTTAATTCTAGTCAAAGTATATAAAGGCTCCAGAACTTAAATTTCGCTCTACTTCCTTTCTCTCATTTCTGGCTAAATATTTAGCGATTCAAGTCAGATTCAGAACATCTCCTTCTTCTTTCAGAAACATCACTAAACTGACAGCGTGTGTTATCGTCTGCTCTGAATCTGTGTATGGATTGCCTTTCTTCATCCAGCCTCTTTTGTGCTAAATAACAGCAGCGCTCCAACACCTCCAGCTGAGATCATCAGTCAGGACAATCTAAGCATCGCTAAAGCATATCAGGCCACAGCGCGGTGAGACGTTGTGAAAGGAATACAGAATAAAACCATCAGCTGCGTGTGTGTGTGTGTGTGTGTGTGTGTGTGTGTGTGTGTGTGTGTGTGTGTGATTCAGAACGAATACTGAACACGGGAGTCCGGCGGTACACATTCAACACAGTCCACAAAGCATGCATTAGTGATAACATTACAAGAGCCCACGCTGCAATATTAATATTATAAGGGATCTCAAAGAGCCTAAGTATGTTTAATGTGGTTAAAATTAGATCCTTACTAGGCATGAACCTGACACATACCTGTAAAGAGAATCCTCGCATCCTAACGCATAAACCCCGTTGAACTGAAACTATAAAAAGAAGGCTGTGTAAGATATTGCGGTTGCTTAAACTTTTTGAAAAACGTCACATCATAAAAAAATAACCTCTAACACCAGTGTTTCTTTTTTTCAGATGGTGGGAAATGTGTAAAGTCTCCTGTGCATCGCTCTACGCTTCGACAACCTCTTCTCTGCGGCCTGCTCCTGATTTTACTAGAGTTTCTCGTCCCTCAGGTCTCTGTAAAAGAGAAGATGAGTTTCTTCTGCTCGGTGTGGAGTCTCTGGGTTTGTGCCAGGTCTTTGACACATTATATATCCTTTACAACTGTGCTTTTATTATAATAAGGTTGCATGTTTTTAATAGTGTTATATGTGTTTGTAAATATGATATATTCTGTTATATATGTATTGTATACCGACAAAAACTGGTGAAAAATCCAGACAAATAGTTGTTAAAAATAGTAAATTATATTAAAATAAAAATTAGCATTTGTATTTTTTTATTATTTAATTAAAGTTTTCAAATATGTAATAACATAAAATAATACTAATATTTTAATGTAAAGTAATATAATATTTATGATATTATTTGAATTATTAATACATTAATTTGAATAAATCGAACTCTTCCTAAGAAGTAACAAAAAGTGCAGACTGCAACTTTGAAAGCGCCGGCCCATATAAGTTGTTATTCTTCAAAGTTACTCTTTTTCCTCAAAGTGTATTACATAATACAGGATAAACAACAGGTAAGAGCGTTTAAAATAGAAAAAGATTCAAAACGTCCCCCATTTCTGAGAGCACTGTGCATCTAATAGTTAATATTTAAACGCGTTTTCACTTTTTACCTTTTTGTTTGGTTTAGAGGTCATACACGCTTCAGGTTTTATTTTTAAAGACGATACTTTTAATCACTCCAAACCTTCTTCAGAAAAAAAGAGACTCGACTCGTTCTGAAAAATCTATCAGCAGTTTAGGTGGGGTTTTTTTAACAGGCATATTTATGTCCTGCGCACCTGTCATAGTCTAACGCAGACTTTTATTCTACTATTGCAAACTATATTAGATCCAGCAGCAGAAACAGTAACTGTTTACATAAAAGCCATACAATAAAACATGAATGCGGTATAAAACGTGTTTAACTGGACTACAGAGATGGTAGGAAATCATCCCGAGTTTGAGTCTGACTCGGATTCTCATGCACGCGATTCTTTTGAAGCATAAATCGAGCGTCCTCAAGCTATATATAAAACACTTTTTAGGAAGTAAATCGAACAATTACTTCCTCACACATCCACAGACCCTTAATGACTGCATAAAAACGTCTCCATCTATCCCGAACCGAGAGCAGTCGGACGACTCCGTGTCACTAATAATCAGGAAATCTAAAGCGCCGCCAAGTTTCCAGAGGCACTAATTGGCACACAAATCAATCAAAGTAATTAATAGACTCGAGCTTCGCTGGACGCGTGCCTTTATTCTCATTCATTTAATGCCTGGACCCAGACTTCCTTTCAAGCTCCGGCCAATGCAGGAAGATAAGGTCAGAGGAAGAGCGGGACGAGAAATGGCCAGTCACAGCTCTCAGGTCTTCAGCCTCGTATTTGCATCACAGATTTCAGTCATTTGGTTTCCCCACAGAGTCCCAACAACACCATTAGTCTGACACGGAGACCTCTTAAGCCGGAAGACTGGAAATAGCAGAGCCTCCTCCCTAATGGAGCGTCTGTGGCCCAGTTCTGTCTGCCTTCAAAGTGACCGCGCCGCTCGACTCGCTCTGACCGGCGCTTCAGACAATCCAGGACCACACAGACAACCCTAAACACTTCTGTCCCAAAACCAGGTCGGGTTCACCTCAACAAGTTGACTTTGCTCTCACCGTTCAGCTGCACCTTCGCAGAAAGTCATTTTAACTTTTGAGTCGCCTAGGGCGAAATCCATCAGGATTGCAGCAGCTCCTGAAATCACTTAATTGGACAGACGAAGGCCTTTAAAGCTCTTAAATCAGATCAGGAAGTCTCAAGTTTCATGCAATACGATCGATCAAATAAAGGATGGTTAAATAAATATTTAAACATCCTTAAATTAAGATACATTTACTTGGGATAGGTGACTTTATGGTCAAAACAAGAACAAATATCTGTTAATGGGATTGAATTAAGCTGATATTTCTGAGCCCCTATATGAATTGAATCCACCTTTACCCTACTCATACCACCAAACCTGTCCTTAACCTGACCCGTATCCACCTCAATAGCAGCAAAAGTGTTTTGCAAAACAAAATGGCCACAATAAGTATATTGCACTTATTTTTTGATGCAAGGCCACCTAATATAAAGCATCTTAAAAGTCACACATTTAGCTTCCTAAAACCCTGCAGAAACACATTTCATCATTTTTTAATGCATTCCACAGATCTCTAAAGATATTCCCCCTAAAACCTGTTCAAAGATTGCGCATAATACACGTATCTTCCTCATTTTCTTCAGCATAATGCCCTTTCTTTGATCTCTCTGAAAGGTGGTGAGAAAGTTAAATTGCAAAGTTAATATATAATATAACAGGAAGGTTTGGAAATCACTTTTGGAGAAGGTCGGAAAGACATATGAACACGTTGCATTTATCTCAGATAATACTGAACGACCTTCGACTATTGTTTTTGTAGGTTAAATGAGAAAAACTCAAAATGAGGGAAGACGCATACAAATACATACAGAGCAACTGACAAAAGTCTACATTGGAACATGAAGAGATATATAAAAAGTGATTACACACTAATTTCTTGCTTTTCAGTAACAGGCACCAACAGTTTTCTAAAGTAATGTTTTACTACAACCGCAAAAACTAAATGTAGAGAGAGAAAAAAACGTACACACACACACACACACACACACACACACTTTCTACTGGTTGTCTTTTAAACAACTAAATTCAAGCCAATCAAACAATCGATAAACAAACAAATAAATATAAACTGAATAACTAAAATAATCAAATAATAATAATACAAATAAAACGTATATTATTTCTAAGTAATAATAAGCAAAAAATGACGGCACAGAATGCAGCCTGCATAAAAAAAATAAATAAGAAAAAACAGACCCTAAAACACCAACAGGTGCATTAAAATACTGCTAAAATTCTATACAGAAAATTCCTTTATATTAATCATCACGATACAAGGTTGCTTATGCGCAAACATGCCGACTGAAGAAGACAAAGAGAAAAATCCACCCATTGATTTTTTTTTTATCCCTATTTTAAGCCCTATAAGGCTGTTGTGCGATTGCTGTCAGAATGATGTAGTTCTGCACAGGCCCCTCCCACGATTGTTGATTGACAGGACCGTTTTACCTTAGCCCCGCCCTGACTGAGCTGTCATCAGTCCATCATTGTGTGGACTCCAGGGCAGAGGAAGACAAGATGTCTTAAATTAATTGATTTAGGTGCTTTGTTGTTGGATGTAATAATTAATATAGCAGTCGTCATTTAGTCCTGACATCTGAGCCGCTGAAAACGCAGAGGATTAACTCGAATCATGCACGATCCAGCTTCAACTACAAAGTGAGTATAAGGGATTTTATGAATCTTTGCAGATTTCCGTGCCTAATAATGTGCTAGTTATCTAGTTTCACGGCTTAAGTCACTCGCTGGAAGAGAGGGGCGGGGCCAGCAGAGCTCATTAGCATTTAAAGCAACACGGACTAGAATGGCTTGGTGTTTTTTACACTATCATTGAGCAATTTTAACCAAGGTACGTTATCGACTTTTCATTAGGACCCTAAAGAATCATATCAACTTGTGGAAAATGGGTATCCGTTGACCCCTTTAATCAACTCACAAAACTTTACAAACAGTACTGGAGGAAAAAACTGAAAACATTGAAACATGAGCAAACAAAGGGAGCTAATGAGCTTATTAATGAGCAACAGGTGAATAGAATTGAGACTGAATCAAACACACAGGGAAACTAGGTCAAAGAGAAAAAACAGAGCATGTTACTTTGGTACATTGGGCAGTATATTAATGAACTTTTCATATAGTTTATGAAGTGCAGAGAGGTGAGGTATAAAGAGAAGCCTTATATGGACATATATGGCTGGATATGTTTTATGAAACATTGACATTTACTAAAATTCATCCATATTGAAATAATTTTATGCTTACTCTATGAATTTTGAAGCTTTGCATGAAAACGTTTTCTGCGGAGTAAATTTGAATGAAATGATTTGTAAATGACGCCCGAAAATAATGACTTCTACATGCTTTATTGTTTGCAGAATGCAAATGTTCTGCAAAGATGCTTTCTAGGAAAAATGCATTTTTTTCTAGGTGGCTCAATTTAGGCGTGAAAAAAAAATAGAAATGGGAGTTGAAGGCAATGCACTTAGAGTAATGTTTAAGAAACATTATGAGGACGTAAAGAAAAGAGATGTCAGCGTACTGAGAGACAGACACGGATGCGATCTGAAATCCACCCACTGCATGGGAATGACGAACGCTGGGTTTTGGGGTGATTGCGTAAGAGAGGAAATAATGAGATTGCTATGGGTCACTGAACCGAGTCCATGCTGAAGACCTTCAGGCCTGCGGAAAGTGAGAGGATTTCACAGCGAGAGTGTTTCCCGCAGAAAACACACTCCGACTGACACCAGGCCTCGGTTTACAAACTCTTCTCCCTTTTAGCCAGAGAAGGACCTCTCGTATTTGTCAGAGGGCACGTGCTAATGTGGGTGTCATGAAAACATTCACTAATGTGTTCATAATTTGCTCACCGCTCAGTCACATGCTTCACAAAGACATTGTGTTTCGCGGTCTCTGTCTCTCTCTCGCTGTATCTCAGAGCACACCCACACACACACAGATGATGATTCATGCCGCTATGGTACAGTGAATACAGACTTGAGCATTTGGAGTCGCTCCTTCTACAAATTAATATCCTTTGCTATATTTTCCTGAGGTCCACCACTATTGTTGCTGTAGTTTGCATTAAAAAAATATAAAAAATCAGGTTATAGTTTCCAGTTTCTAATAAATGTATGTATTTATTTTATTTGTGCTGTTGTGCATCGGGCAGATTTGTCCAGGGCAGAATTTTAACCCCAGTCCAGTCTTCCACTCCCAAATCTCCTTTTTTCCACCCCTAAAATAAATCTTAGAAAAAGTCGCTAACACCATTGCTCATCATTTTATGGTGCTTCTTAACCAATAAGAAGCTGGACCGATTTCTCCTTGTGGGGAAAAATATAGGGCATATAAAACAAATGGACCACTTATAACATGTTTCTGCATTTCTGATTCTTTTTGAAAGATCTGTAATGTTACATATATGTAACATGGGGCTTTTTTTAATTTTGCAGTTTTTTGCTAAATAAAACCAGGTCAAGTATAATCTAGAATGTGTTATTAAAACGTTAGAATTGTTGCATGGGTTGAAACGTGCTTTTAGTAACAAAAACAGACGTTTTTCCAAATTGCTGACACTGCAACGTGTACTATCCAGACAGACCGCCATTTTGGAAACGTTGTCATGGCAACAAAAAACTAATTTTCACAAGACTGAACCTGGGTGTTGATTATGTCACTTAGAGTCTTCCTGAGTTGAAAGCGAGGGATAATACTTTAAAAAGACGTTTCCAGAAAATCACCAGACCTTTCCCCATGTTCTTATTATGGGTTAAAGTGAAGTCTACAGTGATGGTTAATCATTTCTTCCATTTCAAGGCTCTAAACCGCTCATACAGTTCCTTTTTTTTCTTGATTGTTGAACTTGGCTTTGATTTCAGTCATAACTCAGTTTTGACTAGACGAGTTTTACAACAATTTTATCCCTTACGTAGTGGACTGCACTCCACAAGTGTTCAGTTTTGAAGATTATATTTAAAACTAAAATAGCTGTTGATGATTCGTGCAAACATAGATGCATTTAGGCAGATCAAGGAATGGCCGCTACGAAAGTGAAGTCAATCCTAAATGACGACTGCTGTATATTTATTATTACATCCGACAGCAAAGCACCTGCATCAATGAATCAGAGGCAGCTTCCCCTGCACACAGTGATGGGTTGATGACGGCTCTCTCAGGGCGGGGCTAAAGTCAATCAACTATTGTGGGAGGGGCCTGTGCAGAACCATGTCATACCATGACCGGTATCTCAGCCTGATTTTAAAATAAAACACTGGGTGGATTTTTATCGTTATAGGATGGATGCGTGCATCTAACACACATTAGTGTACGAATTGCATCCGATGAGCCCTTTAAATGGAAAAGCGAACTCGTTTTCTGTCTGATCAGACATCACCCCACGTGTCTGCATGTGGCACATTAAGAAAGCTGCTTTTCAGTTCCCCGAGGGCTGTTTACAGGCGTCAGGGGCTTCACACAGTCACTGGAGAGCATCGGGGCTGACAGAGAGGAGTCTGCTCGACAATCAAACCCTCAGAGAGACTCATATGAAGATATCATCAGTGATGATGGGCGTTCTGTTCATCGCTGCTAGAGATAGTTTTAGGCCACAATTTTACAGAACTGATATTTGGGTCATGCTACGACAGGGCTGCTTGATTTAATAGTACTTAATCCTTCACAGCCCACATTAGTTTTCGATAAAATGCTGAAAAACAATGTATGGACTAAAGCAGTGGGCGGACTAAACAAAGCATCGGTCCAAAAAAGTTAACATCCATCAATGCAATCGCATTCAGAAGCAGTAATGCAACATGTATTTTAAGCCTGTACAGTAAAAAATAAATAAATAAATGATTGGCTGTGAATTTTTATATGTGTGTGATCAAATTGCATGTAAAATCAGCCATTTTTCAGCCATTCATAAATGAAACAAACCAGATTTCTGTAATATTACAACAACCAGGTTTATGAATCAGTTTAGCTTCTAACTAACTCAATTTTCCACAGCTAATAATATTTTAACAAAAATTGTACTTTTGAACTCAACGAATGTAATTGGCTCCTAATACACAGATTAATACGATTGAAATGCATTTTGGAAATATGAAAAATGTATATAAAATCACATAGATGCCAATAGTTATAAACTGTGGCATGATTTATTTATTTATTTATTTGACTTTTTTGTAAAATGCATTTTGACCGGTAAATATATATCGTATTAAGTTTATCAGTTTACTTGAATTAACATAAATCTTAAACGTAATTCCTAAATAAATGCACAAATGAACAAACACACGCCAGAGAACACTAGATCAAGTCCTGAGATTCCCATTCTGCGGAAATTGACATAGTGATCAAAATGATCATTAGTATTTCTCACAGCGCTAAATCGATGCACGACCCTTGACCCCACGATCTCCGACCCCGCAGGGTTTTAGTTTAAGAGAAAGAAAGTACGATTATTCGTTAAAAGCAGTCATTTCAACCTGAACGAAGTTTTAAAGTTCTTGACTGAAGGATGAAAACAAACCGAAAGCCCCTGATTTCCAGACAGACAATGAAAGCAAGCACGTGGAGATGAATCTCATCACTCACCACACATTGTACCAGTGGGACAGCAGAAACTTCCCGTCCTGTTTATTATTCTGGTGTTGCATCCATGCCTGCAGGACCTGAAAGCACCGCTGGAAGCCCCTCGCGGCCCGGACCCTCTCCCCCTGCACCCGGTCCAGTTCTGTCACGCTTTCTAAACGATCCCTCGCCGTTCAGACGGCTCGCCCGTCCCCGGCTCAGAGCGCCTGGACAATCCAGTTAGTGTGAGCTGGCTGGCCGTGCTGCGCGAAGGAGCCGCTGGACGACCAGGAGCACGCTGAGGTTCATCAAGCTTTTCCTGCAACAGAAGCGAGTGAGTTTGAGGGTCCCGCTGTCCCCGTCCTGCATGGTGTCACATCCACAAAGACACGATCTGAGCTCCTTTCTCGAGTCAAAATCACCCTCCTTCGGGGTGTGTGTCGAGGAGTCACGAAGATGCCTTCTGTGCTCACCGAGAACGGGAGAGAGGTCCTCTTTCAGCTGGATGAAGTAACAGATGGAGAAGTTTAAAGGTCAGAAGCCAAGAAACCTTGCGGATAGTTCCAGAAGAGAGCAGGAAGGAGGCTGGGAGATTGCTTTTAAATATTGAAATCCCATCTGACAAAACGTCCAAGGGAATCACAGCATCTACGATCAACGTCCGGAAGACTTGAAGACTTTAGAAATCCCCAAACATCCTGAATTTGCCTTCAACGTCTCCTGTTGCAGAATACTGTTTGGTTTTTCTTTTCGGTCTCGTTTTTAACTGCGTTTGAGTCTTTCTTCATATTTTGTCTGGCATCTTCCCTACCGAGCTCTCAGTGCTGCTCAGAGCTGCTCACTCCATCTCTCTCTCTCTCTCTCTCTCTCTCTCTCTCTCTCTCTCTCTCTCTCTCGTTTTCTCTCCATCAGTTACTTTCCCTCCTCCTGCTCTCCTTGTCTCCTCTGTGTTTCTGTCTGTATCCTCCGTCTCCTCCTCCTCTCTTGGTCCACATGGAAGCTCCCAGAGCAAAACCCAGTAACAGACTGAGTTCATTCATCAGTGGCTGCAAAATCACTCATGCATGTAGAACATAGAAATGAACAACATTTGAATGTGATTTCAGGGTGCCGGACAGAACTACAAACAAATTATAGTAAGTGCAGTAAAAAGGAGGGATATCGATTTAATAACAATAATACAGAAATCTATATATAAAAAAATAAAAATAAAAATAAATATAAATAAATATATATATATATATATATATATTTTTTTTATATATATTTTTATATTAAGTTTAATGTCATAAGTTTAATTGTCTTCAAGATTTATATTATTTTAGTATTGTATTTATTTCTAAATTCTTAACTATATAAAATAATGATTACATTTTTATGTAAATGATAATAATAAAATATTTGTAGTAATTTAGCATTTTACAATAATTTAGCATTTGATACATTAATTTTATAATCAAACTTAATAGTTAATTTTACATAGTAATTTATAAGGATATTTTTATATATTATATGCAATCTTTTTTTTGACTCATTTTTGATAAAAGAAATACAATATTGCTATGTTTTTATATAAAAACTAAAACAGTAAACCTTTTAAAAGCAAAGGTGAGGGCACGAGCTGTTTTAAACGAGGGTGTCAGGAGAGCAAAGTGAACAGGGGTCTTCTTTCCCTAAATAAGCTTCGGTTACAGAGCACGTCGGAGTATGTGATCGTAAAGACAACTTCTGATGACCTGACTCAGCCGTACACACATTCACACGCACGCACACCATCTTCCACGCTCGCGTTTTCTTGCTTCTGACTTAACCCGTAATCCAACAGTAGCCAGTTGCTTAGCAACTGCCTCCAGGGAGACTTTTTCCGCATCAAAAGCAGCCTGCCCAAGACATGTGAGTCAGAAACTAAGGATGTAGTGAGAGGGAATGTGGGAGGATGGAGAGGGAGGGATAGATAAAGCTGACACAGAGTCAGAACATATGTCAGAATAAGAGAGCCGCGGCTCCTCGTGAGGAGGAGGTAGAGTCCTGCCCAATTCCATCAAATGTTATTTATTTTTTTATTCACCCTCCTTTATTTTTAGAGGAGAGGCTGATGAAATATTCACAGGCTGCAACGCAAGACTCTCATTGCAATGGCATCTCTTTCCCAAAGCTTACCACACAAACGGCTATTTATGTTCACAAAGGTTTCTATATATATATATATATATATGTATTTTAATTTACAGGTGTGTTTCATGAATCACTAATGCCATTAAGATATCGGGGACGTCGTACCGTATGCCTAGCTAACCTTGCCTTGTCATAAAAAGATCAAACGATCTAATATTTAACTAAACTTGTTGGCATCTTGACACGATGGACTTCTCTGAGATTTTTCTCACATGGTGTCCATGTCGTTCCCTTTCATGAAGCAGTACACGGGCTCTGTACAGTTTTGTTAAAAGTGACGTACGTTAATGTGCCGTGACATTATTTATTATTCATTTTTAATCTGGTAGGCCTGACAGAATCAGGATGACGCTCGCATGCACATGTCTGAATGATCAAGTCAGCCGTTATTCATTAAGTCATTCATTGCCGAGTTCATTTTTTTGGGGCATTTCTGCCATATGATGGGAAAAAAATGCATTGATAAAAAAGCTGAAATTATCAATTGTTTCAATTTTTTGGCAATGCCGTGACTGCGAGATAGAAATTGTAAACTGCATGAAAAAAGACAAAATTAAAACAACATTAATTTAAAGCTCGCAAAGTTGAAACTAATTATAAAGCTGAAACATGATTATTAAATAAATAGTCACAATTTTGACATTTGACAAAACGAATTATGAGATAAAGTCTTGATTCGGTAATAACTTTATATTGTAATTGAAATAAGTCGAAGCTGATGAGTCATAATAATGAAATAAGTTGAAATTTTAGGATGCAATGTCCAAATTATGACATAAAAAAAGTCTAAATTACTGAATCACAATTATGAAAAAAAAAATTAAATTACAGAAATAAAATTATATGGGTTATGACAAGTCATCAATATAAAATAAGTTGAAATTATAAGATAAAAATTCAAAATGATGACAGTCATAACTGTGGAATAAATTAAGAAAATAATATGATTATGATGAAATTATAAATCATAATTATAAAAAGTCAAAACTGACAAAAACAATATGATTATGAGATAGTCGTGACAACAAAATAAAAATTACAGAAATAAAATTATGAGGGTTATGACAGTCCAAATTAACAAATTGAAATTATGACAATTCATCAATATAAAATAAATGGAAATGACAAGATAAAAAGTCAAAATGATGACAGTCATAACTAGTAACAGTTAAATTAAGAAATAGCCTCAGTTGAGACATACTAAATCACAATTATAAAAAGTCAAAACTGACAAAAACAATACGATTATGAGATAGTCGTGACTTGATGAGAATTCATCAATATAGATCAATGTCTGTACGTGATTATAGACTGTAATGTCTATGAG